>NW_024525823.1:8700639-8904148 GCF_017590135.1 Pyrgilauda ruficollis | reverse complement strand
GCGCCCCTCGCTGCGGGCGGGCGGGCGGGGGCAGCCGGCGGAGGAGCGGAGCGAGGAGGATGCGAGTGCGGCGGCGCCGCCCCGGCCCCGCGCTGCGCTGAGCCGAGCCGAGCCGCCTCAGGTAACGGAGGGGCCGGAGCCCGCCCGGAGGAGCGGGGGCGGGGGGATGCATGGATGGATGGATGGATGGATGGATGCTGCGGCGGGTCTGCTTCCTTTGTGCGCCCGAGCGCTGCCGGGGTGCGGGGCTCCCGGCGAGGGGAGGCGGCCGCGCTGCCGCGGGTCCCCNCCCGCCTCCCCCGCCGGGAGCCGCGGCCGCAGCGCGGGCAGGGCCGGGGGCAGCGCCCGTGAGCGCCCGTGCGCCGCCCCTGCGTGCCCGGGGGTCGCCCGTGTCGGGGTCCCCCGCCCCCGCGGACGCCGGCCGGGGAGAGGGGAGGGGGCGCAGCACAGGGACGTATTTGTTGTCGCCGAACTGCGAAAAAGGGGAGGGGGGGGGAAATAAATAAAAAGACCTTCTCTCCCTCTGAAATAAATCGTATAGGATTTGCGCGTCTGTGACAAAGGCCTCTTTCAGGGAAGAAAGAAGGGACGCACAAAATGCCCAAGGGTGGTAGGATGTGAAAAGAGGCTTGTTTCTTGTGTCTCCCCTAGAGCCTCTCTGTTCCTTCCCAGACGAGGCCGCTGATCTGGTGCCAGTTCCTTTTCAGCTACATTTGAGATTAGGGAGAGATACCAAACGCCACACCATGGGTGCCAGCGTTTTGCTGCGTCTGCAGAGCCACAGTGTACGTGTCGCCCGACCTCCTTAATAATGCTCCGTTTGGCCTCTGCTTCCTCGGGATCTCGCCTGATTTCTGCTCTGTGTGGATTCTGCGTGTGCGTGAGCTCTGGGAGAGGGCTGGCCAGGGAAGGGGGTCACTTTGTGGAAACAAGCCCATGATACCTTGGTCCGTTCAGCAGTGACGGGGAGGGCAGGGCTGAGTAAGTGCTGGTGGAGAAGGTTTGGGCTGAGTGGAAAGCAGCCCTCTGCAGTTGCTCATCCGTCACTCTGATATGCTCTGATTCTTAAAACGCTAAATAACGAGTGACCAGGGCGGACCGGGCTTTTGAAATGCCCGTGAAACGCACAAAACTGGGAACGCCTTTGAGACCTTGTCATTTTCCTCCTTGTATACAACCTCCTTAACTCCCACATCCTTCCTTCCACCATCCCTGCAGCTGTAACACTTTTTAGGATCTCCTTCCCACCCCCCTTTTTTTTTTTCTTTTTTTTTTTTTTTTTTTTTTTCTTTTTTTTTTTCTTTTTTCCTTTTTGTCTTGATGTCTTTTTAACTAGCGTTCTGGAAGCCGAGAACTGTTGCAGGTGAAGATCTGTTTGTTTATGTGCTGGTGGAGGAAGTGTTTTCATTAGGGTTGACTGGTCTGGTCTCCCATGAGGAGGAACAGTAGGCTAAGGGGACACTGTCAACTTGAAATCCAGAGAATGTGCGTGATGAATGGAGAGCTGTGTCCAATATTACACTCACTGTTGAGCTCCCTGCTGGAGATCTGTGGTTTTTATAAGCCTGTCTTCTGACTGTGTGGGTTGGTCATGCAGTGAAGGAGTAAAAACACACTTTAAACAAAGTCCTGTTAAGTGAACAAAGGAGTGCAGAAGAAAAATACCAGAGTGGGAAGGGAGGGAAGGCAACATCTCCAACTTCTCAGTTACATCCATTGCAGCCGCTGCTTGACCCAGTGGGAAGCTGGAGGGGCTACAGTTCATTTTTACAGTTGCACATTTATTTAGTATCACTAAAGTGTTACTTTTGCCCCAGTGATTCAGGAGTTTTCAGCACCTTGATGTGCATGCTCCGAAAACTGGTAGCACTTGATGGATGTCAGTAGGTCAGTGTCTTTTCACAGCATAAGAACAATTTTAAGAATGGTATCTCTTGTGAAAAAGACATGGGTTCCTTCCTGAGCCCTTTTAACCCCACAAAGTTATCATTTTGATGAAAAAGAGAAAGATTGCCTAATTAATGCTTTAGAAATTTGTATTTTGTTGATAGTAGGCTGCAGATTTGCTGAAATGTTCAGATGCTTCTTAGAGGGTGCCTGTAAGCATCCTTCCTGTCCACTTCCAGCAAATTACTGCCTCATCTGCGTGGCTTGTCTTTGGCAAAAGAAACAATTTTCAGTATGAAGTTGTCTGATGGTAGGCCACTGGCTGTGGTGTTTTGTGGTTTATGCTTCAGGCATGTTGTTTGAGAAATTCTGTGTTGCCTGCTGGGGAGAGACATAGTGGCATAAAATACCAGTTAAGTATAAAACTCTGAACAGCCTTCTCTGGAAATTATTTTGGTGTTGAGTAAATACATGTCTTCAGTGAGGGACAAATGACTTTGGCATATGGGCATGGCAGTCAGTATAAGCCAGAAATGAATAAGGCGGTATAAAGAAGTTGGTTATTAATCCTTTTAACAAGTGTCTTGAAAAGTTAGGACCTAGTGATAAATTTCTAATTCATATGGGTAAGAAAAACATTGCTGAGGAACTAGTTATTTTTGACAGACTACAACAGATTCCATGATACCTTTATGTGAAAAAGCTAAATGGTGTAATCTGAAATAATGAGTGGAGTCTGATATGGTGAGGGCCTCTGTGACCACTGGCCCTGTGGCTTAGCTGAATATACTAATCTGGACATGGTGTCATCGGCACTGATTTACAGTGCAATAAAATTGTGGCTGAGGTGAGTGAAAACTGCCCAGCACATTTGTGATGATTTCACACTGTAATATGGGACTGTAATATGTTATATGTTATATCTACAATATCATATGTTTAATTGTGATAAGGAGAGTATAGAGCTGTTTGCCATCTTATGCCCAATTACTTTTATTTAACCAGCACTTTTCTGTCTTGCTGCATTACTGTGCTTTTTACTTCAGGGAGAGAAAGAGTTGGAGGCATGTGCTTTCCCTTCATCCTTCTCTCTGGGGTGCACATTAATATTTGATTCAAACTTGTTCTGTAAAGTTCTGCTTAATTCAGTTTGGGCACTACTTTGAATGTATAATAATGGTGTTTGTTTGTGTCATGGACAGTGCTTTGTAATTTGCTTTATGGGCAAGTCTGCTGCTGGCAGTGTGTATTGTCAAAGTGACCTTCCTTTCAGAGGGAGAAAACCAGTAACTCCTGGCCCTCTCCCACCCCTGCAGCTCCCACAGAAGTGTCTTCACAAGTCGCTTTGACCCATTACTCCAAAAACAGGACTTGAACCGACGAATCTAGTTCACCCGAGCAGTCTCATTGAAATCCAGCAATTAAGGATTCCTTTGGTGACAAAAGGCCTTGGGAGCTGTATTGTGCAAGTCAGCCATTTACTTGAGGCGAAACCCAGAAAAGGGTTTGCGTGCCTCGGTGAGGAGCACCCTGAGCTGTGATCCCTGTAGATGTGGCTCTCCTGAGCCGGGGATGTGGCTGCTTGCTGTGCTGTGCTGAACGCACTGTGCACCTCAGAGCTGCCTTCCCAGGGCCAGGGAAATGCTGCCAGGGCCACCCAGTGCAAAGTGCCTCAGAAGGAGGTGAAACTTCAGGGCTGCATCTGCCTGCCTGCTGGGTGTCTCACTTGGTACCACGGGGGCTTAAGTTTAACTACTAGAGGTTAAAAACCCTAACCTTCTTTTGGTGAGGGAGTAATTATTTATATTAAAAAAAAAAAAAAAAAAAAAAGAGAGCACACCAAAAACCCAAACAAACAAACAAAACAAAGAAAAAACCCCAACCAGCTTTGCATTTCACTAGACGATAAACATGCAGGTGTAGAACAATTGGGATTTCTAGCATTTGCATCCTGTCATGGGTTTGGCCCTTAGTGCCTGACGTCCAGACAGAGAAATGACAGGTGCAGATGAAACAGGAAAGGTTGAAGCTGTTTCGGTGCATTTGAGGCGTGTGTGGCTCTCCTTCGGGAGCGAGCGCGGAGCCCCGTTAGCGTTAGCGCTGTGCTCTAGGGCAGCCTCACTGCTGGCTCAGGCAGGGCTCTGGTTTCGGGCAGGTAATCTGCCTCCTGCTGTGACAGTGGTCACGTTAAACCTGTCTCTGGGAGGTGTCCCTGGGCCCTGAAACTGGAAACAGGCCTGACCTTACAGGAGTTGCAGTACCCTGTTGCTGTCCTTACCACTGGCTGCGGGAAAACAATCACATTTTGTAGAGCTTTTTTGGAACTTTAGTTCACTTGGAACGGAAACAAAATTGAACGGTATCACTGCTTTTACTGGGGGAGGTGAAAAATCATATTATTTCAAGTCAGTCAAAACATGATGCCTCATCTTGCTTCTGACTGTTTTAAATGGTAACTTGCTGTGAAAGCAAGGATTTCAACTCAAAATACTGCCACCTGTTTGGAGCAAAGTAGAACCTTTGACACCTTGACTTTTTACTGGAGTATAAAACCAGCAGCAGTTTTATGATATTGATAGAACTAAATCATCTTGCAGAAAATGACTGTGGGATTTTTCCTGACCAGCTCTATTGCTTGTATACCGTGAATTTGAATGAATGTTTTTAATCTGAAAAAGCTATCAAAAAAGATAGCCTGGCAGTATCAACTGATTTGAATTAGAGGGTCCGGGTTAAATCTTTTTTTCCAAGAGGGAAGAGGACAGCAGATTAATTTTAAACTTGCCCTTCCTAAAATGCAGCTCCTTTTTTGTATAAGAGACATCCCAGTTTGAACGGATGATGTTGGTTATGACAAGGTGCTATGGGGAGATGTTACCCCACATCTTTCTGCCCAGCTTTTCCTGATTTAGAGAAGTCTTGCACTTCTGAAAGTTGCCCCTCCCACACTATAATTTTCTAAAGTATCTGTGAGTAATAATAAGTCCTTCTTGCTTAAGGCAGAAGCCTACATTTTTAGAGCAAGTTCATTGATGTTCATTGTACTGAGATGTGTTTTAATGTGATGAACTCTACAAGGCAGCTGCAATGTGAGAATGTTTTGATGAGAATGGGGAAGGTGACCCTTCTGTGCTTATTTGTTGTACTCTATTTTGTTGGATTTTTTAGGAGGCAACAATGACTGGAGGCCTTTTCTGGCCTAGGAAAATTCTTTGTTCTATCCTGCTTTAGGTTCCCTGTGGCTACAACCAGAAAGGAGGGATGTTGAGAAGCGGCTGTGAGTGATGTGTTCAGTGCTTTAAAATACAAAGGATCCCAGTCAGCGCTCCTCAGAGGAGCCAGAGACATTTTTAATAGTATTGAATCCTGTGCTGTGAGAGCAGCTAGTCTGCTCTCCCCAAAACAAAGGCACTATCGCTGACCAGCCCCAAACAAAAGGACTCTGCCTCACATAGCTCACTTTGCTTCACAGCTCTTTGCATGGCCTCTGGAAGATCATCTGCACATCCTCCAAGCTCCCTTGCAGCGGCTCTGGGAGCTCTAAAAGACAGATCAACATCTAAAGCTTTGGCTGTGTAAGGATGATTATAACCTAAAATTGAGACCTTACATTTCAGACAAAATGCACCATCAGTACTAAAGCCTCCATAAATGCTTGGAAAGTACAGTTTTATTCACCAAAGTGTTGTTGCTCGCAGTGGTGAATTTGGAAAGTGTTTTGAAGCTGAAAGTGATGATAATGGCACCAGGACAATGTATGAAGAAGGGGAGGAGTAGCAGGGTGGAGGGACATTGAACAGACCGAGGGAAGAGCTGGCTGAAGCAGGCAGAGGAAGCTGCCCTTGTGTGTGTATGATTGAGGACATTTGCTTTAACAGAAAAGAAGTGTTTGGCACCACTTTAACATGAAAATAACTCTTGTTTTAGTGATTTTGGGAGGAGTAAGGAGGAAACCTCAAATGATTGGCTTGGCTTGCATGAAATATCTTCTCTGTTTAAAATTGTCCTTTTCCTCTTGGCTCCAGTTTTCCTCTGTTAACAGATTTGACCAAAATAGTTCTCGATCCTTTTTGGTATAGTCCAAGTTGAAAATATTTTTGCCAGATAATCTCAATCGGGGCAGGTCTAAATTTGCTATATGAAGCCATACAGAGAAGTTAAACGGGCTGTGAAAATGAAGATTAATATTAAATGCCCACTCAGGTTTGTGATTTTTTAAAGAAAAACTTCACCATTCCATGCGAGTTCCCTATTGACCTGTCTGATGATTTCTAGCATCCTTTTTCTTTACAATTTCAATTATTTTACTTGTTGGGGGTGGGGAGGGGGTGGGGTTGGGTCTTTTTGTTATGCTGGTTTTTAGCAAATAAACTTTAACATTCATTTGAAGGCTTTTTTATTGTATTAATAAAGACCTTTCAACCTCCCTTGTTTTTGAACAACCTGTGTGTGAAAGAGCACTTTGCGTAACGTTGATCTTTGACTTGCAGCTGTACCACTTACAAAAAAGACAGCTCTGAAAGTTTTCCTGGCATGGCTTTGGAATATCATGTATTTCCGCTGATAACAATGTACAGATAATTGTGTTGTGTTGGGGATTTTTTTATTATTTTTTTAACATGTATGTTGGGTTTTTTCCCCCTTTGTACGTGACCTTTAAACCAGAGTTGCTCTAGGGCTTATAGTTGAAGTTGATGCTCTTGCCCAGAATAATTGAGAAGAATTGTTGGTTAGTTCAGAAGTTCTCCAAGTTCACCACAGTGGGTGATGAAAGTGCTGGGCACATGGCTTCATCCCATACCTGGTCATTTCTTAGGGCTTAGCAGAGAAGACCAGCTCATATCCCTCTTTGGAAGGTGGTGATGATTGTGTCCTCCAGCCAGCTGCTTTCACCCCAGGGATGGAGCGGGGAGAGAAGGTGTAAGCAAAACTAACTCTCACACCCTTAAAAGAAAGGCTATTTGTTTGTTCTTGGGACTGGTTTTTCCTTATGGGCACCCCTCACTAGGCAGCTGTGATATGTTTTTTTCCAAGCAAAAAGGGCATCTCTAAGACTCCGTATGAAAACCTCTGTTGTCTGAGTAGGCAGTTAGACTGTTTCTTGTCTTAAACTGTAAATGCTCAGTTTTTGTTCTTGGTGATGAGGTTAATGGTGGAGGGAGATTATTATGGTGAAGTTAATGACCTCTTGCATGTTTTAGGACTTCCTGTGAACAGGACGTCTTGTATGCTGTCCCTGTATGCCAATAAATTTTGAATTACAGAGAGGGAGCCCATATCCAGCAACATTTTTGTCTAGAGACCAGCAAAAATGCCAGTTCTGTTGCCTATCTTCTTCTCTGGGAAGTAACTGAAAATTCCTAAATTTCCTTCTGGGGTTCATCTGTGAGATAGCAAACAGATTATGAAATTTTTGGATGTTATCACTCTGTACAGCATTTAAATTGGTGATTTCATCAAGAAACACTCTCAGTCCCGTTTCCAAATTAATTGAAAATGTTTTGCTGGTTTCTTTCTCTTCAAGAAGGAATAAAACTATTTAAAACTAATCTTTTGAACAGCACAGTGTCTGATCTGTAAATTTTAATGTACAGTTTTTAGCTAAATATGCAGGCCTTTCTTTCCAAATATTAGATTTTCCAGGTATCTTTGAGTGGTCAGTGATTTTTATATTCATAAGACCTCACACTTTGGACTTGTGAAGAGAAATAGCTATTGGATTTTTTTTTTAATATCTCCTACTTTATTCAGAAAGGCTGAGGCAAACCATATTTAAATGGAGAAAAAATTGTTTAATGAAACCCATTGTATTAGCTGTATTCACTGTTGAAAAACTTTATAAGCCCATCAGCCTACAACTGGGATAAGATCAGTGCAGGAGCTGACAAGCTGAAGAGCCAGATTTAACTCTCAGTATAGCATTGGCTTCAATTTCTTTTGAACACCTCTCTAGGAGTTTCTCTTTTGCAGGAAAAGTAGTGAGCCCAAAAATTTGACTGAGAAGAGAGCTGCTAAATGTTGTGACCTTGTGGAAGAAACATCCCCTAGATTTGAAGGTCGGAAGTGACCTTTTGTGCACGGGGGGAGGTAGAAGACAAGCATTGACTGTCTTTCTTGCTTAGGGCAGCGTTACTGGCATGTCTAAAAACTGCAGAACTCCTTGTCCTAATGTTCAAGTGGGGCTGCCAAAAAGGAACAAATAGGGCTGCAGATAAAAGTGTGCAGGGAAGACTGTGTCCCTTCTCCTCCTCCTCCTCAGTCATGGCAGGCAGGGTGGAGAGAGCATTGCTTGATGACTCAACATTCACAGAAATTTGCTGTTGGCCCTGTAAAAAGTTTAAAAAATTCTTGCATTTATAGAATTTCTTTTAATCACTGACCATCAGTGTGATTCAGTGACTTCTTTAAGGGTGACGTAACCTTGTCTGTGCCCTTCCTTACATTTTCAGCAAATCTTAGTTCAAAATCATGAGGTTACGTTGTTTTGGGGTTTGGGGATTTTTTTTCTGCCCCTGCAGTAGAGTTAGTAGGCAGTTCTGCTTTATGAAGCTGAGTGTATAGATGTAGGTGTTAAACGAGTCAGCTTAATCTTGCTTTTGTGGTCAACTCCTCCATGATTTGTCACGTCAGTTTGTGTCTTGCAAAAGATATCTGTCATCCCTTAGAGCTGGTGTGGCACAGCAGGACTGTGCTGAGAACAATCTGCATTGCTTTGGTTTTATTTCTTTGGCTAGAGGAGGTGTGGGACCCAAGATACACAAATGTCTGCATGGCAGTAATGCCAAGGTGGGCAGAGGAGCTCACGTGTGAGATTCAGGAGAGCCCCAGCAGCCCAGAGGAACACTGTGCTCACGTGCCTGCACTGCTTCCAGGACCACCGTGACGTGTTCGTGGCTGCTGTGAGTGTATCTGAGGTGTTGTAGGGGCTGTGCTTCACTTCTTGACTCAAAAAAAGGAGAGACAAGAGAGCAATGACCAGAAAGAGTGGGTTAACTAGATGAATGTTCATTTTCATAGCATCAGACTGCTCAAACTAGGTTTTTTTAAAGTTGTTTCTAAACTTATTATTTTTTAGTACTATTGGTATTGCTTTTTTTTTTTTTTTTTTACATTATCTGCCCCATGAAAGACAAGATTATATTATATTAATATGTTCCATAGGAGTTTCATCATACCCACAGACTTTGAGGTAACACAGTGCTATGATGATATGCAATAGTGCTGTGATAGTATGCAATGTTTATTTTCAATCTACCTTATTTAAAGAAGGATGCATTCAAATTGTATCACTGTAAGAATTGGAGAATAATTCTTGATGAGTGAGGTCTTACCAAAGTAAACTAGTGCAGAGAGCTTGTGGTTCAAGTTTAATTTTGAAGTTTTAATACATGTCTGTGGATTTCTTAATGTTGTTGTTAACACTGTCTTTCAAAAGTGAAATATCACAGAAATATTAAGAAAATGCAAGTGTAAGCAACTCTGCAAAGGGAATAAAATCTATTTGCTGATAATGTAGGTACCCCAAACTGCGATAAGAATTTCTTCCATAATCAGCAGTTACCACTGTGAGGTATAATTTCTGAGAATGTGTCTTGAACATGGCAGTCAGACCATGTCATGTAGATTTACTTCATGATTGTTGGTATGGGAACTTGCTAAACATTTTTAAATTGTGACAAGTGTGTACCTTTGAACTCTTTCACATCATACTTTAAGAAGGGGGTGGGGGACAATGGGGAGAAAGGACTAATGTTTAAAGGAATGATCACCTATGGCTTTTTACCCAATCATACTGTAAAAATTTATTTTCTGTAATTGATCTCTCTAGAGATAACAGATTTCTTTATAGAAGTATTTTCTTACTAGCTTTTTCATTAAACTGCTTTTTAATAGTTCTTCTAACATCTCTGAGGTGAGCTGTAGGCTTAAAGGATTTCATCTCCCTGAACAGAATAGGGGTAACTTCAAAGCTGGGGCCTCATCCAGGCAGGTTTTGAGTATCTTCCAGGACAGACTGAACAGACCCAGCTCTCAATCTCGCCTTCATATGTCAAGTGCTGCAGCAGCTTTGTGGACATCCACTGGACTCACTCCAGTACGTCAGTCTTTCTTTTCCCAGGACTCCCAACACAGACCGAGTACTCCAGATGTGGTCTCACAAATGCTGCAGAGAGAGGAATAATTACTTTGCTCCACCTGTCAGCTAATTAAATTGCTTATTTGGTGCCAGATCTTCAGTTGCTGCCAGTTATCTTCATTTCCCTCAAGCTGGAGCTGGTGGAAACTCTCTAGGCTCTGTCACCTCAAAAAGAGCTGGAGCAGTGGTGGTCCTCTGCTTAAGTTCCACGAAGGTGGTGACCAATCCAGTGTTTGTGTACAGAAAACTGCAAAGGTTTTCAATTTCCCTCTAGTGAATTTTTTGCACCAGTCCTTCATACTTCATACTGCAATATAAGCTGAAGCAGCAAGATTGTATCGCATTTTGGTTAAAGCAGTGAAGAAAATGCGTAATAAACAGCATATGTAGAGATGCATTGTGTGTATTCTGTTTGTTTTCCTGGCAGTATTTTGGCTATTAGCTATGTTACCCTCTTTAAAGTTAATGTTTGGTAGCAAATATGAGGATTGAAATAAGAGTTGTGCCACCCAGGTGAGCCTCACAGGAGCTGTGGGACAAAAATTTGTGCTTAAAATTTTATACCCAGAAGGTGTTTTCTTCTCTACTAGATTTCTGAGGCTCTGTCATTGTGAGTGGGCTGTTATAGGAGTCTGACATACTACATGTGATTTGCTGTAGTTTGTGTTTTTTAAGGTCTAATCTTCCTACACTATTTGATTATTTTTTTCCAAACACACACAAAATGAAAATTTCATGATTAGTGGTTTAAGTACTGAAATTAATATTTGCCTGAAAAAGCTCAGAACAATTGGAGTACAAGAGAAACCCCCAACCATCAGCGAACCTGTGCACGTGGGACTTTTCCTGCAGTTGTTGCTGCTTCTAAGAGTGTGTGGCTCACATCACTTAGCTCAGAGTTCCAGTGTGGGAGATCAGCTGAAGGTGTAGATTTTATACCTGCATGTGTCTGCTTTAATGTGTAATATATTAATGTTTAGTTTAGGAAATTCTGGCTCACAGGTAGCTGTGGCAGTGTCTGAGGTGTTGAGTGTGCGCTGTGTGCTGCCTGACTGACTGATGGTCAGGGAGATGGCTGGTGTGCCTGCTTGCTGTGCCTGCAGGACCTCCTGGGTATCTATTCCATCAGAGAAAAAGGAAACCTTAACAGCCCATGGGTGTAAAAGGAAGTGGTAGAGAGGTTTAAGCAGGGGAAGGTCACCAAGGGAGAGGAAATGTCAGGCTGCTCTTTTTTATTTTCTTTTTTTTTTTTTTTAATTTAACCTTTAATATTTATTCCCACCAAAGAAGTTGTTCAAAGTCTCCCATCCTACTCTGGCTGTTGCTACCACTGTTTTCCTCCTCTGATTTCTCTTAGGGTGTTTGTTCTACCTCTGTGGCACTGGCTATGGCTGACAGAAGCTCTTTTAGTGGTCCCTCTTTCATCTAGTCTGTTCCCACAACCCTGCTTACAGCAATCCTGTCTTCATGTTTGCTTACCTTGGTCTTCTCCATTGCTCACCTTCCTTGCCTTGCCTGTGAATCCTCTCATCTCCCAACCCAAATGAGCTGTTTATCCCTGAGCTAATGGATGTTCACCATGCTCTGATCATAATGTTGCAGAACTGCTTATATTCACAGTGATTAAAAAATAAAAATACTTTTTTGCCCAGCCCCAGAAAATTAGTTGTAATTTTTTTCACTCAGTACAGTTATCACTGCAGGATGAGTTGTTTGCAGCTCAGAGTGAGCAAGAAGCCCCTCCTGGTTTTGAAACAACCCTTAGGCTGCACAGCTCACTCAGGTTACTGCGGCATTGTTACAGAGCAGAAGGACTTTGTGCAAGAGATATTTCAAAGTGGAGGCTTACTACTAATCTGATCACTGGTTTGTGTGGACAAATGGGGAGTTTTGGCTGCTCACAGTAAATAATGGGCACACACACACCCCCTGACCCCTTGGGGACACGCCCTCCCCAGGTACTATTGGCGGTGCTGGTGAACAGCTCTTGCTGTTCATGGCCACTCAAGTGAGGTTCACCAGCTCAGAAGGCTGCGTGCTCTTATTTATTTGCTTTTATTTAATCAGAAACTAGGGTCACTTAGTCCAGTGTTTAAGCTCTCGTGGGGGAGAGAGTGAGAGTTAAAAGCATTCAGAATTTTTGTTCCAGTTTTGATGTAAGTCATGTGAAGAGCTCGCAAGCTTTCCGGTGTTTGGTTGCAGCTTGAGTAAAATAGTTCCAATGGGAAGATGAGTGGGATGTGTTTCAACTCACGTTTAATACTTTTTTAAATGGGCTATGAAAGATTAAACTTAGGTTATTGTCAACAAGATAGAGAAGTCAAATACTTCTTTTCCGAAGAGTGTGGTGTGTATTATCTTGGTAGAAACTTTGGGACATGAGGCAACAAACAGCACTGAGTGCAGGAGATCAGTACCTACTCCAGACAATGCCAGCACCTTCAGTCTTCCACATCCTGGCCCTGATTAAAATTTGGATGGTGACAAGACCGGAAGCCAGTGTTACCAATCTTAAATATTTAAATACTTGAGTGGTTTTGGAGGAGAGAAAGAAGGAGTGGGAGTTTAGAGCTAGAGATATTACATATTCATTTGGCCACCGAGGTCCAAGGTAGTGTGGTAGCTGCAGCTGCTCAAGATCTCAAAGGTGACTATCTTTTTCTTATGGAATAAATGTGTGTGTACTTGTCAACACCTTCTAATTAGATCTAACACATTCAAATTGTGTTGGAGGTCGGCTCCACCAGTGTGACTCAGGTATTTTTAATATATATATCTACTTTGATTGCTCTGTCTGGAAGACTAGTTGTTAGAGTTGACTTGTGGCTGATCTATGCTGTTTTTAAATTGCTGATGCATAAACGGGTGTAGTAGAGGTTGATCCTAAAAATATTCTTAATTTTCTTATGTTAATGCTGGCATATGTTTCTAAGCAATACACTGAATTCTTTGTATATTGTTTTTAATCTCTTTAAAAAAAAAATTAAACACGGGAAGTCCTCTATAAAAGGAGGGGTAAGAGATGGAGCATTGCTCAGTACGATGCATTTAACACTGTTTTCTCTTCCCTGTTTTGCAATACTTAAAGCATTATCAGTGCTGTCCAACTGAGTCCCCATGCCTCTTCCACCCCAACCAAAGCTCAAACCTTCCTGGAGATACAGATGCCCTCCCGGATAACTGACCTTGGCTGTTCAAGTACACTGCCGGCCTGTGTACAATATGTTTATGAACCAAAAATGTCAGAAATGGTCCTTTCGTGTTATAGATGTGAGTCAGGTTTTTTTTCTCCTCTTCCTGTGACTTTATTCTCTGACAAGCGTGTGGTGGCTTACTGCTTGAAAAGCGGTGCCTTGGGGTTTCACCCAGAGCCCATCAGGTATTGGCTGCTGTTTAAGGTGGCTTCTCATTCCCTCTGGTTCTTTGGTGTAGGAATTTCCAATGCCCTTTTGTCAAGAATTACATTTTAGGAACTTAAAAGAGCAATTACTACATATGCTAAAGAGGCAAAGTAAGGCATGCACTGTATTAAAACAAAAGGATTGGGAGGATCTCAAATAACTTCATCTCTGAATCATAATTTTGCAGACTACTGACATGCTTAAATCTGAGCGCATGCCACATGCTTGGACTAGAGGTGTAGTAGCTGCCATTGCCTGTATATATAGCTAACTGGTTTTGAACACTTTTTCTTTGAGTTTTGGTTTCTGGGGGAGTGGGAAAACATGTTGAAGATATCTTACCTCTTTTTGACTCAAAGGGAGAGAGGGGATGATGATTTATATTAATTAGCCATGGCTAAACCCAGAAGAAAAGCAGCATAAACCTTCTTGGCAGTAGTTTTGTTGTGTTTTCAGGGCATTTTTTTCTTTGCCTGATGTTCACAAGAAACTGCTAACCTAATTTTGGTATTCCTATGAGAGCTCATTTGTGATGAGTTGCCAGAATTCCTCAAATAAATTTTAAGTTCCTTGTTGGCACGTGTGATCTGAGTTCCTTTGCTTCAGTTTTTAATACCAGTTCTTTTTTTTTTTTTCTTTTGCCTGTGTACAAATTTGCATTGTTTAACAGAAATATTTATCAAGCAAACTAAGAATAATAGGATGTATAAGACATTATTTGGATTTGCATAATGAATATTTGAAGATTTGTGCCACTTTTATGGCTTTCTGAAACCGTACCTTTGGTCTCCTGTCTCTGTAGTGTGAGGAACCACACAGTACAGCTGTCCATGTATTGCAAAATTTGAAAAGTATTAAGTTGTACAGTGAGGCTTTTAATATAGAAAAGAATAAATATTAAAAGCATAGATTTTTGTATATTTTGTTTTTTGTAGGCATAAGCCTTAAGCAGTTTGTTCACTTGTCCCTCAGACTTGGAGTCTTTTGATGTCTCAGAGTAAATTTGAAGATGATTGTGAATGATATTCATGACCAGTGTTTTTCAGAAGAGGCAGGTGTGTCAAGGAGACACTGCTTTTAACCCTCCTGAAGGGACTCAAACTCGGTGCTTGTGGATGTCAAACACCTGGATGCTGCCAAACCAAGTCAGCATGTATGCTCTGCTTGACTAGCCATAGCTCTTCTCTCGCCTTTTCAGGGTGGCAGGAGACATGGAGCAAAAGGGAAGGTGGAAGGGAAGGCTCCATGACACAACTAGGAAGTAAAGGGGAGAAAAGGAGGATGTTGGCCCAGGGATTACAACTCGATATTTAAATTCAGTGACCCTTGTTTCTAGGAAGTTCAAACTGAAGCTGCTTGATACCTGAAGTAACGATTTTTTTTTTCATTTTTCAATGCAAAATCTTTATCAATAGATTTATTTACCAGGCTTTTTTAAAACAAAAGTAACCCAAGCCACTTGAACTCACAATGCTCAGTTGAGGACTTGAAAACCTGATAGCCAGTTTGCCTTCTAGGCATACCCAGCAATCTCCCAGACTTGCTCTACCAGCCAGTCATGGCATTTTAGTGACATTACTTGGCTGCATCTGTGTCTCAGTAATGTTCCTCCTCAAGTTTGTTGGAAAAAATGGTTGACTGGTGTGTAACCAGAAATAATGCCTTACTATATTTAAATTCACATGGGTAGTACCCGGAATGTGTAATTTTCAGTCTCTTCTTCCTAGGAGATGAGATTTTTAATGCTCCAAAAAAGATGTTTCATTTGTATCCCTTTCATTTTCCAGAAGTTCAGGAACTGTCTGCTTGATCTCTTTAAGGTTTTGCTGGTTTGATTTCAGTGATAGTTATGGAAACTACTTGGTATAAGAAAATGTTAGGGGTGAATTGAGCAGAAGGGGGAGCAGACAAAACTTATCATTCTGTTTGCAGGCTGAGGTTTCTGTGTCTGTGCTTTAGTCTAGAAGTTTTGGCTAGGGCCAGCCCTTTCCTCTGGGAGTATCATGCTCTGACATTTCATATTTGTTCTGCATTTTCAACAGCAACAAAGGTACCAGCCAACATGCTGCTTTTTTTCTTTATGTCTTCTGCTTTTACTGGAATTGAGATAAATTTATCCTCTGGAGAAAAAGAAAAAAGAAGAAGGGAGGGGAGAGGAAGAAATATATTGCTGCAATATTGGGTGCTGAGAAACTTGGTGTTTCTTGAGACTTCCTGTTAAGCATTGAATGGTTTGTCAGTTTTGTTAACCACTCTTTTTGTGAGTAAGCATCCTGCATTAGTTCTCATTGAGTAGAACTGGACAAATTGTGCCACATTGGCTTAAACTGATATTATCTTTTATTAAACTGATACAGTGAAAAGGATTTATCTGCACATGTGTGAGCTGTAATAGATTTGTCCAAGATTGGACAGGATTTTGGGGTCTTTTTTGCTTGGTTCAGGTTTGGTTTGGCTTTTTATGCGTTATTGGTCTGGGGCTTGTCCTTCTGCCAGATGCTGCGGAGTTGGACACTTACTGGTTGCTGTGGATTACATGGTTTGTGTTGGGTTTACCTTCCTGTAGGCTGCTCACACCTAGGCAGCTTGCTTTGGCTGGGGTGTTGGCCTTGCTCCTGGTAAAAAGGGTAAAGGGAAGTGTAGGTGTCTGTGTGTCTGTCCACACTGCTGTCAGCAGAGCACCTGGGCTGGCAAGTTAGTGCAAAGCCATCCTACAGTTGTGGGCTGGCTGAGCTGCAGACACTTAGTGGAGTCAGTGACACCCTGGACCTCCAGAAGGTTTAACAGGCTACTCACATCCAGCAGAATGCCTTATTTTCTTCCCAGTGATCTTCCCCATAATTGTTATGCAGACGTGTCTAGAATAAAAATATAATGCACACAGTAATTTGTTTTTATGATCTTCTTTGTGTTACATATTTGAGGAGTCTGCTAATAGATGTTCAGAACAGATCATTTCCCACCTACTTCAGAGAGTTAGAAATTTGCAGTTGCTATAGCTCTGTTGTCTTTTGAAAGGGACTTTCTATGGTCCTCATAGAGGAGAGTGGAGTGTTTGGAGATGTGTGGCTCCTGAGGTATTGCCAGTACTTCTATACTAATAACCTGCTGCTTCTCTAAGAGAAATAACTTTTCTTAAGTACACAAGAATAGCCTTGAGTTGCCAGCTCAGTTGCAAATGACTGCCCAGAGCTTTCCAGCTGCTGTTAGAGCGTGTACATCAGCAATGTTCAGTAATGGTGCTAAGTGGGAGGAGTGCCCACCCATAATCTCTGCCAAGTATCTCTCATGGCTTTTTGCAGTGCCTGTATCCAAAACTGACACAACATGTATGTATTTACATCAGCACTGACTCAGGCTGGGTCTTAAACCACAAAGCACACAGGCATGTTGAAATAAGGGCGGGCAGATGCCAGCTGAGGTTTTGTGAATCTTGCTTTTCTGAGAACAGCTTCTGAGAGTGACACAAAACCGTGCATGGTAGAAATTGAGGATATGCAGGGGTCTTAAATCATTTCAGTCCTAATGGCACAAGTTAGGATACATTGAACACAGGTCACTGCCGATTTCCAGAGAGTTCAAGGGAAAAGCATCTCCAACTGCTCTCTCCACCTTTTGGTTATTGTAGAGTTTTTAATATCTAGATGTCATCAGTATTTGCACAAAGCATCTCTGTTACCTTCAGTGTACTCAGAGAAACAGCGGACCAAAAGGGAACAGGTCCTGGAATCTTGTCTGTTCCTGCCTGCATTTCTTGTGCAAGTAAAATGCACTATCACTTTGTAAAAGCCTTCTTCATCTTTCAAGGCTGCTCATGTATTCCTTTCCCATTCTCTCTCCTTTTTAATCATCCTGACCAATTCCTCTAGCCTCTCTGAATCTGTTTTCCAGCAGAGAAAATACTTTAAAGCAAGTTGGGCAAGCAGTCATGGATTACAGAGTCTGCCTTTTCTAATCTGGAGGTAATTGAACTGAAGATTTGAGGGCTTGGGCTCTTCCTTCTGCAGGTAGTAACAACCATGAAATCTGTTGATAAATGGTGTGTACCCCTTGTCACCCCCCTTGATTGTGGTTAACCCAGCAGTGCAAACAGCATGAAGTTTCCCATTTCTCCCTGAGCTTAAGAAGGAGAGACTGTGCATCAGCCTGCTGATTAATCACATGCACTCCTATGATGAGAACTTCTCAGAGGATGGGAAACATTTGCTTTTAACAATCTTAAAATAGTCTTATTTCAAAGAACGTTTCCTTGATTTTTTTTTTCCTGATGTCAAGTATGCTTAAGTGCTTGCAGTATCAGTGTTTGTGTGTTACAGTTCAGGTTTTAGTTGCCTGATGTGATCCTGGGCTTTTCAGCTGACAAGGTCCGTGTTTACTTTAGTGCCCCGTGGAGCAGACCAGGGCTGGAGCAGGAAAGATTGTCTCCTGCTGAATCACAGCTTCACCTGTTGCAGGAGCTGGGAGGTGCCGCATGAAAGCGGTGGGGAAGTTTGGAGGAAGGGAAAGGCAAGAACCTGCTGGGCATCCAGAAGGAGGAAAGAGGAAAAGTGGAAAGAGGTTCCACTTAAGCATACTTTGTTAAGAGAAGTGACTTATTTTGCTGTGTAGCAATCTAAGAAACTCTGGGGTGACTGGAGAAGTGTCAAGTTAGTGCCACTGCAGAGGAAGTCAATGGGCTCATTGCTGTGGATGTACTGAATAATCAGGCCTTGGTTCTCTCAAACTGGGCACCTACATAAAGAACTTTGGAGTTTATCTTGTCTTTGTCATCACGTACCAATAATACTCCTGGTGTCTTAGGATGCTATAAAAAATGCATGCTTTGTGAGGGAGAACTCATGTGCTGAGCAGTGCAGGGACTCATAAGTGAGCTGGTTGTGTTTCTGGAGCAAGCTGAGAAGATCATTCTGTAAAATGACAGTGAATGTCAAAAGGGGAAAAAAAGTATTAAACATCCACGCTGAATAAGCACCAGCCATTTTAGCCACTGAATCGGAGACTCTGCTCTTATGGGAAGCTTTCCATGTGATCATGTAATTAAGAGCTTCATCACAGTAAAGTCTTGGGCAAGCTGGGGGAGGGCAGGCAAATGCGAGCGGCACAACCAGTAACAGCTCTGGGGAGTCTGGGGTTTGGTGCATAACTTCATGCATAGCCTTGATAGTTTTGGCATGCCAACGTGTGTAACTGGTCTTTTTCCACAAATCTGCAGTGAGATGGGGGCGAGCGAAAGCTGAGGCGTGAGGCTTTCTGTTGTTCAGGTATGAAGCAGCACACTCAATAACCAGAGAGGTCTCGCTGCGAACTGGTGTTGCAAGTCAGCACATGTGAACCACACTAATTTGCTGTTGCCTGCAGTGGGCAAACCAGCCTTTGTGCGAGCGAGAAACCAGCGAGACACAATGCCGAATGGAAATTTGGTGCTGTTGGGAGAGTAGGCGTTCCAGGCTCCTCACCTCTCCCTTCCTGTGGGTGTGAGGGGCTGTACACATGAGTGTGGGGAATGCTCTGCGCCTCAGGCTGGCTTTCCCAGCACGACTGGTCTTTTTCCACAAATCTGCAGTGCGATGGGGGCGAGCGAAAGCTGAGGCGTGAGGCTTTCTGTTGTTCAGGTATGAAGCAGCACACTCAATAACCAGAGAGGTCTCGCTGCGAACTGGTGTTGCAAGTCAGCACATGTGAACCACACTAATTTGCTGTTGCCTGCAGTGGGCAAACCAGCCTTTGTGCGAGCGAGAAACCAGCGAGACACAATGCCGAATGGAAATTTGGTGCTGTTGGGAGAGTAGGCGTTCCAGGCTCCTCACCTCTCCCTTCCTGTGGGTGTGAGGGGCTGTACACATGAGTGTGGGGAATGCTCTGCGCCTCAGGCTGGCTTTCCCAGCACGCCAGTGGGTTAGAGACAGCATGGTTTGTTCTACAAGGAAACCCGGCATCCTGGAAAGAGCTTAAAAATGGGACTTCTGGTTTTTTAATTACCTGGCTCTAGTTTGGGGTGACCAGAGTGGTTTTGGTTGGACTTTTTAATTTGTTTCTTTTTTAATGCTAATATTTAGGACTTCAGTCTGTACCATGCTAAGAGCTCTTCAGTCAAAGAATGTGAAGCAGCTCTTTGTATGAAATCTTACTGTCCTTTACAGGTAATACAAAGCAGAGTCAGAGCATAAACAAGCTATCCCGTGTCTGTCAGCACTGTTACTCTGTTTTATTTTAAACCTAATTCTACTTGAAAGGTGGAGGGGAAATGGAGGACTTGACTTTTGGCACTCTTCAGCACAATCTTAATTAACACCATCACCTCTTTTTGTGGATTTCTACAAAGAACTCAGTCCTATGATCTCACTTTCCTCATCTCATTTGGCAGTTAATACTCTCAGGTTAATCTCTCTTAACTTTATAACATAGTTCATCATCTGTTTAAAAATAAGAGGTAAAAAACTTCTGAAAGCTGTTTGGGCTCCTTGCATGTCAAAGGACAAAATCATCAAGCTGTCCTTTTCTGACTCTTAGCAATAAAAGAGTCAGAAAAATCTATATAAATCTCTCTACTGTGGCAGTGGGGTGATAGGATATTGTGAAATGCACTTGTGCATTCATTGTGAATGAGCTTATGGGATGAACAGAAGACATTAAAGGATGAAACTACATACAAATTTTACTTGCTAAATGAGGTGTTTGTAAATGAGCCCTTTGTTAAATGTGAACTGAATTTTTTGTTGTTTTTACTGACAGAGTGGAAGTAGAAGGCATTAAAACAGTCATTGAACAGCTGGCATGTGTCAATCAGAAAAAAACATAGAGTAGAACCAAAAGGTTATGTTCTTTGTGTTTTTCAAAAATTTCTACTTTTCAGTGTTACAGTGACTTTTACCTTGAACATGACAGGTCTGACAAACTGTCAGAGATATTGAAAGTCCAGCGAGACACAATGCCGAATGGAAATTTGGTGCTGTTGGGAGAGTAGGCGTTCCAGGCTCCTCACCTCTCCCTTCCTGTGGGTGCGAGGGGCTGTACACGTGAGTGTGGGGAATGCTCTGAGCCTCAGGCTGGCTTTCCGAGCACCCCAGTGGGTTAGAGACAGCATGGTTTGTTCTACAAGGAAACCCGGCATCCTGGAAAGAGCTTAAAAATGGGACTTCTGTTTTTTTTTTTCTTTTGTTTTTTTTGGGGGTGGGGGTTTTGTTGTTCTTTTTTTCTGTTTTGTTACTGCTACTCTGATTTTAGAAGAAGGGAGAGGATTTTTAGAGGAGGTCAGGGGTGAGGAGATCTTTTTTGGAATTGACTTTTATTTAAGTAAAGATATTTTTAAAGCCACAAAACAGCACTTGAGTCATATAATCCCTGGTGTGTTTGTATAAGCTACTTATGAATTATAAGAAAAAAGAAAATCCTGAAAAGCCCATGGTCAGTAGTTCTTGGACACTTGATAAAACACTTCAAAGAGTCTAAAGAAATAATAAAAATGCAATCACATCCTGTGCCCATTAACATTATTGTATGAGTAAAAGCTGGTTCAGTGCCCGCACTGCATGTCCCCAACACAACATTGATGACATTTTGAGAGAAGTGGGTAAACATTTATACTGCTCTCTGAGAAAAGGTTACCTGAAAGCCTTTTGATGGAGCTTGGATTTGCAATTTCAGTTTTGTTTCTTTGAACACACACCAAAAAGAAAAGAAAAAAAATCCAAAACCAAACCAGCCCGAGGTCAGTTGTGTCTGTGAGAGGCTTTCTTCCTTGGGCTTAATGAAGCAAATAGTAAGTTTTTTTTATATATATATATATATATATATATATATAAAACAGGTGTTGCATCATTACTTCTAGACTTAAATATATGAATATTTATTTAAGACTATATTCATATTCTTCAGCATACTAATAGTAAGAGATTTTGCAAAATGTGATGCTGCTTGTGGTTGTAACTTTAAGGAAAATCCATTTGTGTTTAATGACACAACTTGCCAGAGTGTACACTTACCGAACTGAAAGGAACACATATCCTGTGACTGGTTTCCTGTGAACCCCAGAGGGCAGAAGTCTTTTCCACTGTCATTTTGTCTGTTGGTGTAAAATAGAGATTATCTGCTGTCTGCCATTTCCTCTTCTCCCTCCATCTCTATTTCTTTCTGGGGAGAGGGGGAAATAAATTTTCTGTCTTGTGCAGATGTTAGTGCTGCAGGGAGCCTCTCTCTCTGCAGCTTCAGGAGGCATTTCCCAAATGGACTGTATGGTCCTTTGTCTTTTATTTCTTTCTGTTTGGTTTTGTTTAGGATCGTTAGTGTTTTGTGCTGGGAAATTTTACTACACGCCAGTAGTATGTGTTTGTGGAAGAGTGATCATGTTGTGATTCATTTTGGAGGCACTGAGGTTAAAACAGCATATGAAGGAAAAATCATTCCATTTTAAATATTCTGAAATACAGCTCTAGTGCATTAGCCTCAGAGTCCAGGAAAGGTGCTTTTAAGCAAGTTTACAGTAGCACATCTTGTACTGCTGTGTGACAAAAACACTGTGAAAAGATCACATGTCCATGATATTGAGAGTTTCATTTCTTCAAGAACTGAAATTTTCTAACATTAAGACATCTTTCATTCCACCTGTGGAGCTGGAAGAAACCCAGACTTCAATCTTGTGTCTCGGTACAATGAAAATCTTGCTTGCAAAACTCCCCTGAAGCCTACTAGAAGGAAACATCATGTCTATATGATTTTTCAAACACTTTTAAGGATCAGAAATATTTGAAATGGGATTTTAATTTATCTTTAAATGTTTTTCCTTGCCCTCTCCCCCACCAATCCAGTGGTCTGTAGCACCAGTGTACTGTTTCCACTCCCAGACAGAGCTGCAGCCTAGGCTAGTTTAAGAGGTCAGGGAATGAAACAAAGTGAAAACCACATTGACTTACTTTGTGTTCAGGAAAAAAGTGGTGTCAGTGGAACATTCAGGAGAGACACTGCTTGTGCTGTTTAGTCTTTGAAGAAAAAGTAGTATCTATCTATAAAGTGAGCCATCTTTGTGCCAGTCACAAGTCCTGAAATAACCAGTGCTTGTAAGTTCTAGTCCCACTTTATCCTTTTAGTGCTTACTTGCAATCAAATTGCATTTCAGTAGTATCTCTCCTGATCTTCAGAGCTCATGGAAAGCTCAAGTAGTAAATGAAAACCTTTATACTTGTTAATAAAGTGGACAATAAAGGGATTGTGAACCCTCCTGTGAACCTGCTGAAGTCAGGAAATCAGTAGTGAGAAAGAAGGTGCTGTTTTTTGCAAACAAAATAAGGTTTAAGTGGATTGGTATTATAGCCTTTGCAAGGAGCGAAGAAATGAAGATCCACTGACAAAAACTTACTAGAATCGTGTGTTTGCAATATTTGCAATATTTCCTTTTCTGTGCTGCTTCCCTCCCTTCCTTAGTGGAGGCTGTTTATGTATATGGAAATAAAACCTGTTTCTCTGTTTGAGGTGGACCAATGTTGTCTGGCAGAGCACAGCTGCAGCCAGCCCTCTTTCTGAAAGAAACAACTCTAGCGGAGTGCTTCTATTCCAAGGTAAAGGAGAAACAGCAGCAGGGTCCAGGTGGGGCTGGCTTTTTTGTTTGGGTTTTTTTTGTTCCTCCAGTGTGTGTTACAGGGAGCTGCTGGGGGCAGAGATGCCCAGAAGGGCTCTGAGCAGAGCAGGCAGGCACAGATCACAAACAAGCCTGGGAGTTTGAGCGGGCGTCTGTCGGAACATGGGTGAGGTGAGGAAGAGAATTCGGGTGGGGTTTTGTTGGTCTTTTGGTGTTGGGGGTTTTTTAATAAAGGCTGAGGAAAGGTTCAAGGGTAGAGGTAGTGAGTATAAAAAGTACAGCCAGGACAGGAGAGCATCTACAGAAGGCAGAAACTGTAAAGATAGTCAACAATGTAGCCATGAAATAAGTGAAAACGCACAGTCCTGTATATAATAATATAAGTCCTGTATATAATTAATAAGAGTGGGTTGAATCCAAGAAGTCAAATGGAGTCTTTTTAAAAAAAAAACCTTGAAGTGCTTTACATTAATTGACCAGAAAGCTGCATGGTTGTGTTATTATAAAATGTAGTCATATGCATTTTGGTATTTCAGAAAGAGTTTTTGCTTAGAATGTCACAGGCTGGAACTTTTTTGTTTAACTTGGGTTATAACTAAAGAGTGGCATAATGGTTTCTGCATTTCCCAGTCTAAGCATAAGGCTGGTGAGACAGAGGAAAAGATGCTGAAATATAGAAATGCTGAGTCAAGCTGAGAGCAGAACAGCTCAGAACAGCAGGCATGGAGGTGGCTGCAGACAGAAGGATACAAGGCCTTGGAGAGGGATTGAACTGGGGAGAGGGAAGCAAGAGGCAGCTTAATGTCTTGTTTAATTTGTGAAAGTGTTTGGCAGTTTATTTCTACACACATCTTTGCTTTATCAAGCACACACATTGTAATTGCAAGTTCATTGACAAATATGCTTGATTAAGAGAGCTAGGAGAGTTGGCAGCAGAAGTCTCAACTGGTGGGAGAAAAGATGAAAATTTTTATTTGGAAGATGCAAATTAAATGTGGTACTGAGAGGAAAAGTTGCTGTACAAGGGATTTTTCTGATGTCTGCCTGGGAGAGTAAAATTTTAAAATAAAAATAAAAAGGAAGAAGAAAGAGAAAAGTGCTTTGTTGAAGTGTGAGGGAAGAGATTTGTACAGTGAACAAATGCCAAAGTTCGGACCCACAAGTCAGATGAGTCTTGCTCAAGCTGTTGTAGTTTTCCAAGACAAGTTATTGAAGGGGATGACAGGCAGATGACGTGCTTTCTGCTGGAGACGAGACAGTCTCCTTTCTCCTGCCATGCACAAGAGAGCAGCTCTCTAGGGAATGGGAGAGAAGCTGGATTTTCTGGGTTTGTGACTTACAGGGGCATGGAATCTGATTAAACTAATAGGAGACACACAGTGTTTCACAAGCTCAGTTTCATAAACCAATGGATGAGCTATTTTTGAAAAATCAGACCCCACTGCAGAAGGCAGGATCATCTCTCACATCCATCTGCAGTGGAGGGGAGGCTTTGGCTTCCAAGGAAGTTTTCTTATCACAGTGATGGTGGAACTTTTATGTAATTCTCCCTTTGTGAGAGGGACAAAGTTGCCCAAAGCTATTAATGTGAAGAGCAAGTTAACCTTCCACGAACCAGAGCTGTGGGCCAGCTGCTGTGGCATTTTACATATTACTTGGGATAGGAAAACATGGCAAACCTCTCTCTCTGCCTGCTGGTCCATACGCACACATGCCAAAATGTCAAAACAGTTCTTCATAATTTTAGCTGTCTTGGAGTGGGGGATGTACTGCTGTAGGGCTCTCATGTTTGTTCTCAATTGCTTCATAGTCCTTTCTTGGTGTAACACATGGAGACATTAGGGGTTTTTGCATTTTGGTGGGGTTTTTTTTGGGTTTTGGGTTTTTGCATTTTGGTGGGGTTTTTTTGGAAGGCTGTGGTCTGCAGCAGAGGGGAAGGAGCAGTGAGTGTGTCAGGGAATGGGAGACAGCCAGGGGTGGACTTAGCTGTACAAACTCCCATACGTCCTTCTCCAGTCTCCAGTAGGAAAGCAGCATAATGACAGTAAAACATACTTTCCTTTAATCTGCTTCTCTATGCCTTTATCTCAAGATAAACTGTAAAATTCAAAGTATTGAATAAAGGCATTGCATAAAGGGCAGCTATTGCTGTACCCTGGAGCATGGTGTGCAGCACAATAGGAAACTCTGTAGCAAACCTGGAAATCACAGTGAAGAAATAGGACAAATGTTCAAAAATGCTTTTAATTAACTTGCATTATCAGTAACTGCACTGAGTTGGTTTCTCATTTAAAGTTTCAATCTCGAGGTCCTTCTGACTGGAGTATTTCATCATTATTGCTGCAATTTGGCTTTTGCAATTGGGACACTTCAAAAGTGATGGCCTTTACTATCTGAGAAAAAGCTGCTTCAAGTTCTGGCTTTTAAAGCTTAAAACTTATTCTGATATAAATTAGGAAAGCGTAGCTTTGCTATGAATCTTACTTTTTTTGTTTGAGGAAGTTGGGAGATTTTCATATTTATTTAGATACTGATGTTTCAAAATTTGCATACAGTTCTCTGAAATTCCACCTTTTGTTGCCACAAATGTCATTTTTGGTTCAAAATGAAGAATGATAAATACTTTTCCAGGAGTCTGGAGCTCAAGGATTAATGTGGTTGAACTAGTAAAATGTTAAATCTATTCAAAGTAAAGCTGCACAGAAACTGCAAATGTTCTTGCATGCAAGTAAATCCTTTTTATATTGAGTCTGGTTTGCTAAAGATGTAACTGCTCTGCCAGCTTGTTCCGTACAGATAAGTTATGTATGTTATAGGCACTTTATCTTAGGGTACTGCATTTGCTGTTCCTATTAATGCTGAGCTGAGATTGCAGTTTAATTCTGCTTTTTTAAAATGGGAATCAGCCTTTTTGAATTAAAAATAAGTTGCTGTAGCACACAGTATATCTTATACATAGATTTCATATCTCTGATGGCTACAAATAAAAGTTTCTCAAGAAAATTATATAGACCACGATAAAAGTTTAAATATTCTCTCATCTCCTGCAAGTAAATCTCTCTTCAGCCTTCATCTGATAAGAGTCCTCAATGAATGGGCTCTGGTTGAACCTAGTTACATCTGTGAAATGTAAGTATCAAACATCCAAACACCATCATTTTGTACAAGTAAGTGCTGTTGAAACTTGTGCTTATCAAATGACTGAGAAGTCTTAAGTCCTTGATTTAGCAGACTGGCTATCCATTCCCTTATATTTAATTTTAAACAGGAAGGTTTTGCAAAAGAGTAGTCAGGATGATGTTTTTATTTCACCTGACTTATACAAACCCATGGATAAAACACTGTGGAAGAGCCGGTTTGGAATTCCGAGTTCAAGTACTCACAAGTTGGGGAGTGAAAAGAATTTAGGCTGGGACAAGTTTCAATGCCCTGTGTTCTGGGAATAAAAGGTTCCCTTTTTTGCCCAGCTCCATTCTTGGAAGTGACTGGGTTGTTTTGGCTGCAGCTCCTCAGAACACTCAGCCTGAACTCAGGGCATACAACTTCAGCACAAAAGGTCCACAGACACAAAGGTTTCCTAAGCAATGAAGTGAAATGTGTTGGGAAGTTACAGGTACCCCAAAAGTAAATCACTGCTTCTTTCCATTAAGATCTAGGATTTTAAATCTGCATGTCAGAATTCCACTTGATCCATTTCTTCCTTTTCTGCTGGAATCATCACACAGCCTTTTTTTTTTTTCTTCCTCTTTATTAAACAAAAGGCAGAGTTGCTACACCTAGGTCGTACCTGTGGCCCAACAAGTCTAGTAGCTCGTTTTGACTTAACCAGATTGTGTTGCTTTGGGAAATGTTTTTAATACCACATGAGACAGAGAGTAGACAATGAATCTTCTCTTACCTCGTTTGTAATTAGACTGTAATAAAATCTTACTCGTGACATTTAATAGCTCTTCTAACAGGATTGGCAGCAATGCAGCAAAGCTAGGCGCTGTTCTGCGTGTAGCAGATATGGAGGAATGGACCTGCATTCCTGGCCCACTGATTTCTCCCAGAACCACGGAACACTTTGGGTGGGAAGGGTCCTTTAAATGTCACCTAGTCCGACCCCTGCAATGAGTGGGGACATATTCACCCAGATCAGTTTACTCAGAATCCTATCCAGTCTGAGCATGCAGACTACTAACATGGAGTAAAACTTTTTCCTTGTATTTTGGCTTAATTTCTATAATGGGTCTTCTTCCTGAGTTTGAATTCCTTAAGGGTCTCCAATATTCAGAGATGCCCTCCTTGACTTCAACAGCAACAAAGCTGCCCAGATGGTTCTGCAGATGTTATCAAGCACCATCTCTTCACACAGGCTTTTCTATAGGGAATGTTAACCTGGGCCTCAATGTTTCTTAAAACCACCACAAAAAAGCCACCAAACCTGCAGGGTGTATGTGCATTTAGTGAAATTTCTGATGGCAAAGATGGGACTTGAGATGTAAGTAGAGTGTTAGTTTTTCAGAGTAGGGACTTGAAGGTAATCTAAAGGCTTAAGAGTATATCTGTGAAATCAGGAGAAGAGAATTCATGCAATTTGAGGCTGTTTCTAATTGCTTCTGCCATGTGATATTGAAAAGAAGAAAATTATTTCTCCCACTCCTGGTTGCAAGATCACTGAGCTGCAGACCAGTCATCTATAAATGGAAATATCTGTGATATTCTTTGTTTTCCTGACTAATTCTCAGTATTACAAAAGCTGTAGCATTACTGTGATTGAATCAAATATAAACCCATCTAAGAAGTAAGCAGAGTGTTTCCAAAAATTTTCATGGTTGGGATATAATAAGTTTTAAATCAGTTCCTTTATATATAAAATCTGTGGCCAAAAACTCAGTAAAACCTTCAAAAACCTTCATTTCCACTTCAAAGAGAAGATTTATTTAGTTTCAAGTAATGACAAGGCAAACATGGTTGTGGTCTGTAATTTTTCTGGTTGTAGTTAAGAAGTATTTTTGGGGGTTTGAGAGCTGTTGATAAAATGACAAACTACTTGGGCTTCACAAGCATTTCCCTCACTTTGGAAACTGCAAATGCTCCAGACCGTAGTGGTGATAAGTTATGTGTTTCATCCATAAATAATACATGTTTATGTGAATATATTTAATCATTAGTGTGGCGTATTTGCAGGAATTATTCTGTCTCCAGCCTAACTACCATTGTTGCTTTCTGGTTGTCACTGCTTAAGTGCTCAAGAAGTAACTGTGCTTTGGGGGAGCAGACTGGAAGGTGGTCACAGTCATCTGTCATATTTCTCTCAGCTTTCTTACAGGAAATAAAGGCAATTCCTGTAAGAAGTGGTTTTCTGGTCTTCTAAGTGTGCCATGGGGGAAAGAAGGCTGTTTGTGGCTTTCCTTTCAGTGTTTCATTGTCTGAGATGCCATTGCCCAGCTGCAGCTCTCCAGGACCTGGGTAACAAGGAGTGTGTAGAGGTCCTGGAGCTCACCTCCTTGCAGAGAGCCAGGGCACTGGGGGAGAAGCAACCTCAGCCTAATTGGATGCTTGTTACCCATGGAATTCAGAAAGGCATGACAAGAGAGGGCTGTATGATGCTTTGTTTCCACGCTGTGGAAATGTGTCTGTGACTGTTCCCCCAACACACCTGAGTATATCGCGTTCAGGGCACTTCCGAACCTCCTGCTGGGATGGCTGGGTGGGTCAGACCCCTCCATCTGAGCCCTCTTTGGCTCCTGCACAGGGAACACAGGCGCTTTTAGACTTCCAGGAAGTCATGGCAGCCCCTCCTACAGTGAAGTAATCTGCCTTCCCTTCCTTTTTTTATCTGGTTAGGTTTGCTGCTGCTGTTTTTTTGTTTGGTAGCATTTTCCTTAATGTAACTCTGAGAAGCTTCTGAACTGCCACTAATCACAAACGGCTAAAACAGTGGTTGTAACCTTAATTCTGTCAAATATCCATCTACTCTCAGGAAAGACACAGTTGTTGTTTTTAATTAAATTAGATGTTAGCCAGAATTTTTAAAAAGCATAGGAGGATTTTAAATTCTGAGAGTATATTGAAATGTAGCAAATTTGTAACAAAATGGATAAACTTCAGCCACCTTGCTTTCTTGGAATAAAAATGCTCTGAGGTAATTCCATCAAATTAGCCTGGTAAAAAAGATAACATATCACATGGAAAAACGTACACCTTTTAACAGACTTGGATATATTTGTTGGATATATTTCTTGCATGTGTTTGTTTGCAAGAGGCTCGTGTTGCCTCCTTCACATTTTTCTTTCTTCCATCCTTCCTTTGTTATCTTGTGCCTTTAATTATTTTTGAAATCCCAAGAAGCAGCTGTATCTGTGCTGTGTCTCGTAGGGTAGAGACACAGTGATGTCTTGGAGCTCTCTGAAGTGCTGCAGAATAAGCTCTAAGAAGAAGAAATGAGAGTATAGGCTTCAGCAGAGATTCCTTTCATCAGGATATTCAGTGTTGCAGCCATCACATAAATGGCAAAATCAGGTCAGAACTGCCAGACTTCCCCTTTCTGAAAGAAATTTTGTGTAAAGCTACCACTTAAAACTTTTGGAACAGAAGACTTTATAAACAAGCATTGTTATGGTTTATAATACAGAAAACTGTTACAATAACTATGTTGCCTCAGGCAGCTTACTTTAGAATTTTTCTTCACTCAGTTTTGTAGTATGTGTGGTGCATAAATTAAATCTGTGTTCTGACACTTCTAATTGTTCGGGAGATTCTAGTGATGTTCTTGCTAATACTCTCCTCAGTGCTGTAAGGCTTTTGCCTTGGGCTTAGCTCTTTGATTTTCACCGTGTTAAAATGAGGCGAGTGGTTATGGCTTGGCTCAGCAGGTGCTGGGGCGTGTGGCCAGAGCCACAGAAGAGGTTTCTTCTCATCTCTGTTCTCTGCAGAAGGTATGGCGAGCTGGAATGGAGCAGAAAGCCTGCGGTCCTCTGACGTGACAGCCCTGAGCAAAGCCAAGGCAGCCACGTTAAAACAGATGGGCAAATGAGCCCCTGCTGCTTCTCTGCTGTTGGTAGCCTTAAATCTCATAACTTGCAAAGCCAGCTGGGCGGAGGAGCCAGCATTTGTGGTTATATAGTGTAGGGAGCTCGGATTGGCGTATTGGTGCAGAGGGGAAGCTCACGTTGCTATGTGCAAGGTGCAAACTGCTGGTGGAGCTTGGAGTAGCCTTGGGTGGACTCAGAAATGAAACTCTGTAGTTGTGAAGGAAAGGCTTGTGCGACACTGACTAGTTTGTGAACAAGAGATGTGGCTCTCTATTGTGGAGCCAGATGTTGAAGAAAGTGCTCCCCAATTCATGCCCCAGTTTTCTTGCAAGGCTTTGCTCATCATCCTGGTCTCATCAGTCTGTATTTTTTTGAGATTCCTCAGGACTCTCAAGTCCTAGGATACAAAATGAAAAGCTTAACTCCAGTAAATGTTGACCTCTTTGTTGGGATTGGCTCCTCTTATCTAGTGGTTCACATTAGGACACTGGGCAGCAAGATGGGGAGCTCAGCTTCCAGTATTCTTTCGAGTCAGCACCTCTGTGTCAGCATCAGCTTCTTCTGTCCTCCTTTGAATCTCTTCAGACCAAATTTGCGTGGCTCTGATTGAAGGGAAACAATGTTTTGTTTCCACGAAACTCAAGTATTTGCTGAAGTCTCTGCTTTCACTACATCTGTCACTGACGGCTGTAGAAAGCCAGAGTCATCTTGGCTACTGAAGCAATTTGGCAATTTATTGTGTGAGTTTCAGCAGCACTAATCAGAGCTAGATTTGACCAAATTGAATTTAAATTTGTTCAATTCTTCACCAGTCAATGGAAGTATAATAATGTCTTCTGGAGGGTTGATGAGATTTCACTGCACAGGCCAGAAGGGTTTCTCTTGACTGAGTCTGACCTCTAGTAGTTCACTGTTTTTGTTTGCTTTTCTAGTCTTCTCTCTAAGCCTGAGAACGCAACCTTGACCTTCTGCGACCTAAGCTGGGGCTGCTCGTGCTCACATGTGAAATGCCACAACTTGGACATGGTGATCCTTGTGGATCCTTTCCAACTCAGCATATTCTATGATTCCGTGCGCTTCGGAGACATTTCGTTTGACAACATGACTCCTAGATTGTCCCATTTTTGTAGGGCTTAGGCAATTGTGTTTTACAAGTACAAAAAATGTTGTGTATAGCAGGGATTTAGTGGATGGATTTGATTTGTTTCTTTTTAGGGGAAAACTGCACTGGAGATTACCTTTATGTTCTTGACATGTAAATTTTAATTTAGTAGTATGTTTATTAATGCTTCCAGCTGTTTTTCTGTTTTATTCTAGAAATTAACACTTCAGCCATTTAATTAAAACCTTTGGGATTTTTATATTTCTTTTTCAGTTTCCCTTTTTAGTTTAAGTATCTTCTTTATGACTCTTAAAACCCATTTTTAAAGTGCTTCTAAATGGTTGGATGGTGATCTGAGTTATAATGAGTCAACATAATTTTCTTTCTAAATTTGACCAGTGAGATGAAGAGCAATTCAAAGTTTTCTGATAAGCATGCATGGAGCTTTGGATTATTGCTTTCTTTCTGTGTATTCTAATGAGTACAGTTTGATCCTTTTGGTTGCTTCCAGCGGGGAAATTAACTTAGAAGATATTTGCCATCAGTTCATGCATGCAGGAAAGAAATTGCTTGCAAAAAAGTTTTTAAAGGTAATTTCAGCATGGTCTTTATTCAGTATTGTACCTATTAAATGAGTGTGGGGAGCAGTAGCTGCTTAAGAGAAATGAGGTGTTAAGAGAAAACAAGAAGTGTGGAATAAGGTGGGGTGAGTTGCGGCTTGTGGGTTTCTGAGCAGCAACTTCTGTAAAAATTCTCAGCCCTTTGTCTGGAGCAACTCTGGGCTCTCCTGCAGTTATAACACAGAATAAAAGTATGCTTGTGGATAGCTAACACTCAATATATACACCCTCTACTAGAAGTTCACAAGCTGCCACAAGCTATTATATATCATTTGGGACTAGAATATGGGACTTCTGACCCAAGGTTCATGCAGTTTGTGCTACACAGATTATGTCTCCATCTACACAGAAGTTTGTATGAAACACTTATCTTGTAGGCATGTTAGTACAATCTGCATTTTAGGACAGAGGGTTGCTTTAAAGGAGGCTATTGTCTTCCCTTATAGAAAACAATGTTTCCTGATTATACTGGATAAAGACTGTAGTTGACTTTGCATATGTGTTTAGTTCAATTCCAAATGGCCATGACATTTGAAGTTGCTAGATAAACCTTCATCTGTCATCATTTACAATATGCAGATTCAGGATTTAATAATTCACTTGAGCTGCCATTGTTTACTGGTAATGTGTGTCTTTGAGACTACTTTAAAATAATCCAAAAGGAACTAGATCCTTAGCTTGGTTTAGTTTTCACTGTTTCACAGTATCAGTAATGTAAAATCAAACCTTAATTTTTAAATTATTTTTAAATTACTTTTCTCAATGTGAAGAGATAACACAAATTTAATTCCTTGTTAATGTGTCAAGCTGATATGTATCTTGGTGAAAGTATAGAGAAGCCCCAGCTTTGTTGTGGTAAAGAAGCCAAAAATTAAACAACACTTAGCTCTGGAGTGATAAGGCAAGGATGGAAGTGAGAATTAACCTCTTCCTTTTTTTTTTTCCCTTCCTCAAAATATTCCAGTGCCCTATCAAGTGATTGCTAATGAAAATAATTTTGCTAGTGCATTTTAAAATTTTTTTTCAGTTTTGTAATTGGGCCTAAATATATGCTTCTTGTGTAATACATGATGCTTGCTTGTATGATGAATGTGTGTTTATATGAACATATCATAGGAGCCAAAAATAAAAGTACTGTTAACAACTGCCTCATATGTAATGGCCATAAACTAAAATGCAAGAAGCTCCGCTTCAACATGAGGAAGAGCTTCTTTACACTGAGGGTGGCAGAGCCCTGGAACAGGCTGCCCAGCACGGTCTGGAGACAGTCCCATGTCACCTGCTCTAGGTGACCCTGCCTTGGTAAGGTGGGTGGATAGATCATCTCCAGAGGCCCCTTCCATCTCTAACTGTTCTGTGGTTCCATATCCAGTTCAGAAACAGTGATACTCCCCTCCCACACGGAGCTTTCTTCACGGCACTGAGGGCTGTAAACTCTCCTCTGATGGGGATTTGGTGAAGGCTGTTACGGTGCAGGGTGACAAACTGCCAGCCTCAGCTGTAAGCTGAGCCTAGATTGTTTGTCAGCCTATTTTAATAACAAAAATCTGGAGAGTGCTAGGGAACTTGCTGAAGTTAATGGAAAGACCCTAATCAGTAGGATTGAACCAGTCATTGACAGTGCAATTCTTTGGCAAAAAGGCCCTTCTGTGGTATTCTTTCAAAGTACTTCTCTAAAAGCGGGTGCCATTGGCTGCATGGAACCATTTTCAGTCCCTTTCATGAGCTGGTTTCTCTTTATCATGAACTAGTTAGCAGCTCTTTGTGTTTGCTGGCCTCATGGCTACATGTGCAGTGCTAGTGCTGGCTGCTGAACAGCAGACTTTGAATGAAGCCTTTGGGTGTGCACTGAGAGCTCAGCTGCAGATGGAAAGTGCCTTCCCTGTGGAATTTAGATTAAAATTGCCACATGTAACGTATCATTCTGCAGTCAAAAAATGTAGATTACGCTGTAATTCATGAAACAGATATTGAAATTTTAAATATATGATCTTTATGGATTATTTCTTTCTTCCCCAAGCTCAGTGTTGTCTGTTATCTGTTGTCTGTAATAAAGCAACTTCATGAAATTATACATGAGTGAAGAAAGTAGACCTTAGATGTGAGCCTAGGGTTGAAATATTTCTGCATATTATTTCCTATAAGTTCTCTGTTCACGTAAGTGTGTAAGTGTGGGGTTTTTTTAACATGCAGATGTATCTGCAGATATCAATCATACTTAATCTGAATAGGCTTTTCAAATATACCTATCACACAATGTGGTTTTGTGTTTAATTAAACATATGTCTAATCCTACAGTTGTTGACCTGTCAAACTGCCCTTGGAATCTATAGCCGTCTGATCAAGAAAAAGAGGGCTGGATAAAATCCCATAAGGTTTTGAGAAAGTGCACGTCTAAGATAAATCTTTGCTCCTAATTTTAAATAGTATTCTAGTACCATGTAAGCTTTTAGTTATTTAGCATTTAAAGTGTTTCCTCCCATTTTGATGGTGAATTGCTGTATCTGTATAATTTTTCTTGGATCATTTCCTGTCCACAAAAGACTTTATCTTAATACTGAGCCTTTCTAGTAAACACTCAATAGATAGGAAGTTATAGCTTCATAATAGACCACATCTCTGTGGAAATATGTAAACATCCTTTTACCTCCCTTTTTTTTTTTTTTTGAGATTTATTCATTAGTCATTCCTGCTATGCTGTTTGATTTGTGTGAGAGCTTGGCAAGGCAGTGCTTGTCAAATAGGAACGTTTTCACTTTGTCCATGCACCAAACTGAAGCTCTACAGAGAAGGTGTATCAGTTTGAATGTTAAGGTATTTCATGTAGCCTCAAAAGCAAAGTTAATAACCTGATAGGCATCTTTGATGGCCAAAGGAAGAGCTTTGCACAAGCACAAAAGTTGCAAAATACCCTGGGAATATTTCTTTTTCCCCATTAGCACTTTGGAAAAGGTTGGTATCAGGAGAGGGATAAGCTGAGGACCATAGATTGAATACCACTAGTAGGCAACCTGAAACAGTAATTTTTGTGCTGAGCTGCTGGTCCTGCCCATAAGGTGATCAGAATGTTACCTGGTTTACAGCTTGTTCTCTGCACACTGAAGAATGTCAGTGTTAACCAGTTAGGTCTCTGGCTCGCCACTTTTCCTGCCTGAGGTTCTTTCCACAGCAGGACCCCAGCCTGCTCCACATCTCGAGCTCCAGGAACCTCAGCATTGCAGTAGGTACATCCGGGACTGTGATCCTATGCATGGCCAGCCTGGCTGCCTGCTGAACCTGCCACGCCTGGTCCTGGTCCAGCAGGAGAATGCAGCACCACGAAGAAGTTGCAGGGCTTGTGGTTCCTTCAGCCACAGCTTCTCTTTGGGTGTGCCCCATTATACTTCCCAGGGAGGAATTCTGTCAAAAGCATCTGCTCCATTGAACATCTCTTTTTGTGCTTATGGATGAAGACAAATAGAAATTACCTCCGTCAACATCAACTTCTTCTGTACCTTTTAGCATAATTTCTCATATTTATTGGTTCAAAATTTAAGATTTTTTTTTCCAAGCAATTCCTCTGTGTGTGCATACATAATACATAAAGATTTCATCATCTTTATAGTCACTGACTTAATTATAATGGCTCCTAGGAGAGATGCACAAAATATTCTGCCTGAAGTTGTATAAATTAAGACTCTAAGGCCTGAGAAACAGGCAAGTCTTGATTTTTAATTCCAGCAACTGCACTGCTGATGTTCGTGCTTTTAATTCCTTTTCTGGTTAATTTGGCAGAGTGATGGTAAGGCGATTTTCACTAAGAAACCTCCAAATCATGTCAGTTTTGAAAAGTATCTGTTTCCTTTCCCCTATGACTTCTAATCTCACTTAAGAGCCCATAAATAAGTTACATCACCTAAGGGAACCTAAGCTGCATCAGAGGTGGCTGATGTAACTTTTCTGAAGCCCAAAGCATCGCTCTTGAGGCAGCCACCTGAGTCACCTCATTTTGGCTCCGTGAGTGTGACTCTTGCTTCTGCATCTCTCTCATGTGAGCCAAGGAGCAAAGGGATGTGCTGCCTTCATCCTGGCTGAATTCACATTGTGAATTCAGAGGGTCTGAGGCCTGGGGAGTACTACTTCTCCTACCCCTGCTGAATTAATCTGATTTTTTAAATTATTATTCTTAATATCTGTTATCTAGGAAAACTGACAAAAACATCATCTCAGGTCAGGCTTTGCCATGTTGCTGTAATGAAAAACAAAGGGGGAGATAGCTTCTATGTGCCATAAAAACTAGCTTTCCTGGCTTTCTTTGGAGAGCTCTCTCAAATCCGTCTACTTTCATCTTCTTACATTCCTGTTTTTCTCTCATGCTTGCACCCTGTACAAAATACCTGTGTTTCTGCATGTCTGCTCTATTTTGTTGGATGTTTTTGGAAAAAGTGAGTATCCCTTTCACAAAGCCTTTTGGACAGCTGGTATAAGGAAGGAAATGGCCTGATTTGTGTATTTGAATTACTGACAGCCTCCAAATACCTCGGATTGCCAAGTCAGGAAGGTCTTTTCAATGAAAGCAATACTTCAGAGACCTAATTCTTTCAATTAGATAAACCATGCAGAATCACAGCTCTATACTTCTTTCTGACAGATCTAATGTTATTGATGAATTATGAGCTGTGATGGGTTGATCCTGGCTGGATGCCAGGTACCCACCAAGCCACTCTATCCCTCCTCAGCTGGACAGGGGACAAAGAATATAATGAAACATCTATGGGGCAAGATAAGGACAGGGTGAGATCACTTGTGATAGGTACACCACAGTTAGGGAAAGTTAATGTTACCAATCAAATGAGAGTAGTGTAATGAGCAATAAAAACTGAATCATAAAATACCTTCCCCCCACCCTTCCTTCTTTCCAGGCTTAACTTTACTCCCAGTTTTCTCATCCTCCTCGCCCCAGCAGTGCAAGGGGGATGGAGAATGGGGGCTGCAGTCTGTTCACTGCACACAGTTTTAGCCACTCCTTTCTCCTCAGAGGGAGGACTTCTCTTCACACTCTCCACCTGCTCCAGTGTGGGGTCCCTCCCACAGGAGACAGTCCTTTCTCCAGGAGCTTGTCCAAAGCACATCCTTCCAGCGGGCTGCAGTTCTTCACAAATTGCTCCATGTGGGTCCCTTCCAGTAGGGTGCAGCGCCTCAGGAACAGGCTGCTCCAGCATGGGCCTGCCACAGGGTCACAAGTCCTGCTAGTAAACCTTCCACAGCGTCACAGCCCCCCTTGGGTCTCCACCTGCCCTGGTGTGGGGCCCTTCAGGGGCCTCAGGTGGATCTCTGCTACACCAAGGACCTGCGTGGGCTGAAGGGGGAGAGCCTGCTTCACTCTGGTCTGCACCAGGAGCTGCAGGGGATTAAAGTTCTCTGTAAGGCTGAGTGTTATGCTGTTTATGTTCATCAAGAATTAGCATTTTTCTCATGTTTTGTGACTTCCATAATCCAGAAGAAGTACAGCTGGTCAGGTTTTTTTTTTTCCCCCAGACAGTGTTCCATTTTTATTCCTGCATGAATTAGCAACCAAAGAAGATGCTGCAAGTCTCCTGTTTCCCTAGCCTCATTTGGAGCTAGCAAAAAAGGAAACAAATATAAAGCCAGTCCAGTTTTGCCACTGTTCTTTGCTCTGATATTGATACATTCTAATACATTCTTTCCTTAAAACATGCAATCATGATGCCCTTTTCCATTTACTCATCTGCTATTAAGTACAATAAAAGTTTCATAGAGACTCAGAGATTAGTATCTGATAATCAAAGTTTAAAAAGAAAACAAATCAGCAACAAACAAAGCTTCAAAAAATTATTTATAAGAAGATTCCTTTTGTATTTTCCAACTTGAAAATAGATGACTGCAGCTTGTATTATATGAGTCTCTTAATAATTAACCAATTTCTGGTGAATGTGTAATTGATTAGTATCCTATGGTACTTTCTAGGTGAATGCTGGACACAGAGATGTTACAGGTCTTGTCTCTACCTGAAAATAATAATATGTCATCATGTAATTTAGTGGAACTGGTAGTGAACATGTTTTTTCATGGGCCTATATTAACTGACAAGCTGAAGCTGCCATCGGTGTGTTTGGTCCTGTGAAGTCCAACTGGTGTGTTGAAATAGTAATATTCTGGGTAATAGTGCCTTGTGCTCAGAGATGCTCCTTGCTGTGCGGCGGCATTCGCTGTAACAGTCCTGTGCTCCAGTGAGAGATGGTCTCTGAGGTGTCACTGTGTCACCCCTTCCGAGCGCTAACCTGTCTCCTTCCCCCACAGGGTTGCTTGTGCAGAATTGCTCCTTGGCTACCCGCTGGCATAACTGTAGCATTATTTCAGATGCAGCCATGTGGCTTTCCAGTTGCACATCACTCACTTCCTGCAGAAAGTCCTGAAGCAGACTCCTGTTGTGATGTCCGCCTGGGGAGAGCGAGAAGGACGTCAGGGCTGGTTTCTCCAGAGCTGCCGTGCTCCGCACCCTGCCCCGCTGCCTGGTGAGCAGGGCACGGCAGCTGCGTGTCCTGCTGGGCATGGACGTGGCTAGAGGTGCCGAGGAAGCGCTGGAACGAAAGCTCTGATCTCATGGCACATGGTCAATATCTGAATTAATTATATAGCTGTCTTCTCCTGGAGTCACTGCAAAGCAAGAGATGATGGAAATGAGAGCGGTTTCCTAATTTCCTACTAGAAAATAATTTAATTGCTGAAGAGGATGAGGCGACTGTTTACAGACAGGGCTGTCTGAAGACAGATCTGCAGGCAGGAGTTAATACCACCTACTGATTTTTCTACTGTAAAAGGAAACTGGTGAATAAGTAATAAAGATTATCTGTTTCTGTGGAATGGTTCTCTCTAGTAAGCATGAAGGGAGGTAGCTGCCATTGACCTCCTGTGTAGGAGCTTATAACTGATGGTGCAATAACTAGCTATCTTGAGAATCATGTGGCCTTGAGGAAAAAGGAGTAATTGCTTCATATCTCTGGCTTTCCTTCTTCACAGTTGTGCTTTTCACGGTGCTGTTGAAGAACCTCCTGCTCAGGTGTGAAGGAAAAGGGTTGTTTGGTGTGAAATACCCTGCATCACTGTCCCATCCTTGAGATCTGCATGGCAAGGCTTGCCAGCTTGGGCATTGGTAGGGACGCTTACAGTGTGTGATTAATCTGAGAGCTAATTAGGTTCCTACCCCGACTGTACTAATGTGTGTCTCGTGGGATGTTCAGATGGGAGTTTAAGATTTCATTCTTCTCCAACTCCCTCTGTCCAGGCTTTCTAAGAAATAAGGATGTGTATGATTTTAATCTCTTAACTGTTTCTGGGGTGCCCAAAGAGGGTGTTGTCCCAAAGTGACTTGTGCTTTTTAGGACTATTTGAGGAAACTGCCTGGAAAAATCCAACCTATTTCAAATACCAAGTTGTATGCCTAGGATAACTAATCACTTTTTAAAATAGTAATTGTCATTTAGGGAGCCTACTTATTTTAGTCTTTTAGAACTGTTTTGTATAATGTTCAAGTCCTTATTTGCATAGACCTTGGAGTGCTTTGTAGACTGAGTATGCTTTGCTAGCTTGGAGTAGAGTCCTACTTTTAATGTGGGATTTTATTAGGAGATACTCATCATTTTTCCATTTGAGGTTTTGAAGAATCATCAGAGCAGCAATTTTAAATTATGCAAGTGCTGTTCCTCCAGGATATATAGAGTGAATAGTTTTGGGGTTGTTGTATTTTTCATTCTGCACACTGAAACCTTGAGCTTTTATTATCTCATGTACAGATGAGGAAAAGGACATGTGTGAAATCCTTAATTATTTGCCCTTTTCCAGTCTTGGTTTTGGGAGCTGCACCAGTCGATTCTTTGGGTACTAAATGGATTATTTTTCTTTTGGGGACACTTTTCTTTTAGGAATAATAGGATGCTTAGGTGCAGGGGTATTTCGGTGTCAATACAAATCTCCCATGAAACAGCACTACAGTAAAGCTTTTGAAACTGGAAGGTCTTTTCTTTCATTAGATATATGGCCCAACTTACTGAATTACAGGTAAGAGAGCATTCTTTTGCTAAAGTTGCTAGTGTCCTTGGTGAGCCCAGGGCTATTCTCCCTCTTTCTCCACTAGGAATGCACTGCTGGGAAATTAGCATTAGGCATCTCAGATACCACACAGCCTCTGTGAGGGGACTGGGTTTTGTTCCTCACTGCTCCTTTTTTCTCCTGGAGAAATGTTGGTCAGTTTGTCAAGGTCTTTACACTTGCCCGGAAGGAAACTTATCTTTTTTCTTTCTCAGAAAGTTCACCGATATTTGCGGTTCCTGTCTCTGGCACCTAAATTTCCCACCCTAAAATGGGTGAGGGATTGGTTAATGGGTTGCCATCCACACTGGTTGCAGAAGCCTATTCAAGTATGACCTGACTTTGCTTTGTAAGCTCTGCTGACCTTGGTGAAGCCAGAGGATGTTCTTTTTGGGTGCATTGAGGAACATGGAGGGTGACCACAGAGACAAATAAATGCATCCTCTGACCTTGCTGCTACATTGCTGTTACCAACTTACCTTCCTCTCGCAAGTTCACACGATAAATCGCAGCTACAGACAGCTGAAAGGAGATAAGCTTAAAGGGAAAGAGAAATCAGACTGACACAGATGTTTCACAATCTCAGAGTTGTGTGGTCACCCATGTAAATCAAGTTGCAATTAAAGAAAGCTTGTGTTTTATGTGCAGACATATATCTAATGGCTGCTTGCCATTGTGTTTAGCTGTTTTAGTGGGTGATTCTAATGCAGATTGCATTCAGAAATATCAGTACAAAGTATTTTAAATGCTTCATGCTCAGTTGCTTGTGCACATCACAGACTTTCTCTTATTTTGTTTAAATAAGAAATATGCTCTAGTTATTTTGCTATGTTCTTCTTCATGGAAGTAAAAACACAAAGTTGAAGGAACAGGTGATTAATCAAAATGTTGTTGGCTACCTTGTTAAAGTTGTAAAGCTAAAGTCAAGGTGATCCTTAAGGATTTAAATGTATATTGAATAGAATTTAGAAGCCAGTTTCCTAAATACCATTTTTGGGATTCTTCCCTAAATCTTTTAACAGTCACTATGATCATCTTCACAATTTGTCACAGCTGAGAAAGCTACTAACCATCTTTCCATGTGAAAGGAGATGATAGAGAAGAGTGCACAAGTCAAAGGGAAGCAACAAAATTGTTAGACTGCTTTTTACTACCCCAATGTGAAGTTCTCCCTAGTTGTTGCCCAGGGACCTGGAGAACAGAACAGAAAGTGAAACCAGGATCTGCCTCCATAACAACACGGGCTTCCTTTCAAACCCCTGTGCCGTCACCTGCCTCTGCAGAGAAATAAGGTGAGAAGCCACTGCTAGCACTGGTCACTCGTGTTTGCACAGGGACTTGCAGCTGACACAGCCTGCATCAGCATTCACCCCTCCAGAGGGATGGAGTCCAGAGGGATTTGCCAGATGCTTCCTCCTCAGAAATCACTACTCTTCTGAAGAAGTGAGTAGTGGCTTTGTAGCAGGAATAAGTACTTAGCTGGAAGAAAATGGTGGCATGAAGCAGATGATGCTTTACCCTCAGCCAGTTGCTCATCACAGCTTGTAGAAGCCTGTGGGGCTTTGTCTCCCCATGCTGCCTGACCAGAGTCTGGGTGAGCTTCTGTCTTATGACTGTTCAGGGACTGTGCACACAGATACCCTAAGACACAGCTGCTGGAGTCTTGGCTGCGAGGTGTGCAGCAGTAAAGGGGCTCTGTAGAACATCCCCAAAGTAGAATCTCCCAAAGTAGAGACTCCCTTTGGTGCTTCCAGAACTTGAGCCCCTGTACATTTTTGATCTTTTGGTTTCCACACCTGCTGTGGGTGGTGCCACCCTGCCCTGCTCCCCACCAGGAGGGCATTGTGCAGATTGGAGAGTAGATGCTGCCAGTGCCAAGCTGCTTGTGTCACTGTGAGAGGGAGGAGCATTGCTGGGGGATTTTTTTGTGGGGATGACTTCTTCCTCATACCCACTCCAGACCTTCGCTGTCCGGAAAATTTCTTGCGGTAACTGAGAAGCATCGCCTGGCATTGAGGTGTATTGAAATTACATTTCTTTCACCTTCTGTAAAGGACTTCCTTCCACCACTATTAGGCAGAAGGAAGTAGGTTTTTTTACCCCTCACCACTTTCTCCATGGTTTATGATTTCTTCTGCAGTTCCTACACAGGAATGAGTGTTTGATCTGCTATCAACCTGCCTCCCACAGTTTAGGGTTTTGTAGCTGGACAAAGATGATGCTTTGCATGCTTTTCCTAAGCACCCTCCAAAATGAGTCTGTCCTCTGAAGGGGAACTTTCAGGTGGAAGTAAGTCTCACTCAGGTGAGACTGGACTACTTGTCTGCAGTCCCTGCTGGAAGCTTTGGGACTTGCCCCAGGGGTGTGTGCACTGGGTCACAGGTTCTGCTTTCATCTTATACATCAGCCATGCTCTGAGCAGCTGTGCTGATGGGCAAGGGGGTATTCCCCAGCTGGGTGTAGACCTGCTAGGGGTGCTCTCTGGCTTCAGAGCTGGAAAACAGCTCCCTGGCAGAGAGGGAATGAAGGGGGTCATCTGGAGAAACACCTGGGTTTACTTTTCCAATATATTCAGGGGTTTGCTTGTGTTCAGGAGTTTGGGCTTTTTTCCTTTCTCTTTCAGGTGTTTGCTTTGCCTTGGGATTCAGACCACTATGGTAGTGCAAAGTTTAAATGAAAGGTTCCAGTTCCTATCTGACGTTTTTCAAACAAAAAGGTTGAATGGTTTATTTGTCCCTTTTATCTTTCCAAAATCCTGCAATATATTTTCACTAAGGTGTTTAGGAGAGAATACTTGTGATTTTGTGAATGCAACATTTGTGGTGGATTCTGCTGCTCCCTGAAAAGGAACTTACATTTTGCTAACAATAGGAAGCAGTTGTACATGCTTTCTGGTTGTTTTCCCTGCCAGAAGGAGCATGCTTTTATAGAAATGAGTGAGAATTTTCCCACTGAAAATTACAAGGATGAGAAAAACAATGCAAAGCTGCCACACTAGGAGTCCTTAGTGATGTTGGTCCTTTTGATGTAAAGCATCTCACTTTGCCCTTGTGAAGATCCTACTCCATAAAATCCCTTTTGGTGAGAGTGGTGAGTTCTGGATGTAGAATGATGACAAAAAGCACATTTCTTCTCTGTGACTAAGCCTTTGAAATTGTTGGCCCAGAGAGATTATCATTAGAAATTCTATAGGACAGAGGGTATCAAAACCTGCAAGAGGGGAAGGCCACATGTAGCTGATGACTGTTTGCATTGTGTAGACATTTAAGTGTCTGCAAGTGCATGAAGTGGGCTTTACAGAAGCAAAAAACATTGAAGGTTTGACTGAAAGTGGGCATGGCACTCTGACATTCCAGAGATTTAGTACCTGTGATTTAACTTCCTCTACTCACCCAAGTCTAAAGTATAGAGTTACAGCTTTCTAATGCAACATGGAAGATCAGCTTTCAGGATTTTAAAAAAATATATAAAAGTTATCTTTTTTTTTTTCTTGCTAGTATTCTGGTAATGTGTGTTTAATAAAAAATTTGCATCTGCTAGACGAAAAAATAGAATTTGTAAAAGTTCATTTGTGAAGTCACTTGACTGGCAAAGGGCTAATAAGATAAATTCAGAGTCTGTGGAGGCTAATACTTCACTTTGCCCAGATATCTTGGTCTTTTAAATCCAAAGTTTCAAGCAAGGTTTTGCTGTGTGTTGTATATAAGGATAAGTACAGGAGACCTGATAGGACAGACTGTGCAAGATGTGTCAGCTGCAGCTTTGCTATATTCATCTTCAGTGCCAAGCAACTCCAATTCTTCTTTGTCAAACAAACTTTTTATTCATCGAGGTGCAGTTGTTTGCCAGAGCTATTTGCAGTCATGTGTCTGAGGGTACAATTAATACATTGTAAAAGTTATTTTTTTTTTAATGGTGTATGCTGTGGAGATTTAATAGAGCCCCACTGGCAGTGCTCTGAGAACCAGTGCAGGGTAAGGATTTGCCAGATCATAGCTGAGCACTTGAAATTCTTCAACCAGCAAGAAGGAAAAAGTGTGTGAGAGAGCCCGTGGGAACTGTATTTTGGTTCAGCAGCGTCCGCTAACATTGTCAAACTGCCTGTCTCAAACTGTTAAGGCTGATAAACTGCCAGTAATTATCATTTAGAAAATTAGCAGCTGCCAAAACCATCACACACATCGCATGTGTTAGTTGGACTGGTTTGAAATTACTTCACTTAAAAAAAAAAGAAAGAAAGAAAAATTCCCGAGCCTGCATCTGCTCCAAGAATAGCGTGGAGTTTTGACATATGACAGTTGGTGCTGGCAGAAGTTATTTTTGTTGTTCAGAGTAGGCTTGGGGGATACTTTCTTGGAGTGCGTCACTACTGCTATTTACTGTCCGGGTAACAGGACAATTGAGACCTCTGAATGTTTGCAGCAAATCTAAATAAATAACTGAGGTATGTGGGATCTCCTTTCCCTTCCGTTCTCTTTCCTTCCTTGCCTATGACACTGGACACAGAGAATTAAAAATACCGGTTGCCAGAAGGAAAACTTTCTTATTTTGCAGTTGATTTCCAGCCACTCTAAAGAAACTGAATCATCATGGAAGGGCTGAGCAGGGCAGAGCAAAAGCTTAAAAGCAGCTTTGGCTGCACACCACCATCACTTCATGTCCTCACAATCCTCCCAAACAGCCCATATGTAAAAAACATGGCATGAGGCAGAGCAAGTTTTTCATTAATTTCCTCCCAAAGGAAGCTGAGTGCCACCATGACCAAGAGCTAAGGACGATATGGACACAACCGTATCACCCAGATATTGCTGTGGAGGAAGATGAGGGTGGTGAAATGACCATGTAGAAGCTTGCACAATGTTTTTCACACAGAGGTTTGTGATTTGGTCAGTCATCAGTGAATAAGTTGGTGCAAAGTCTCTGAATCAGTGATCTGGAAGTCTGAAGGACCCACAGTTGTTGGCACAAGAAAATGTCACTTACATTTTAGTGGGTGTACCTTTCTACTTCTGTTGAGTGTAATGATGTAAAAACTTTGTGTGCGTTCTGCTCTTCCCTCCAGGATGTGCGTTCTGCTCTTCCCTCCAGTCCAATACAGGACTTCTGGGGTGACACAGCCAACCTCTGAAGTTCCTGCTCACACCTGCTCTCCTGTGTTGCTCACCCATCACTGTTCCATAATTTAAACCAAAACATTTTGGAGTGATTGATATTAAACCCACGTGTCTCAAAGATTCTGTGATCAGTGCAATGTAACCAACAGGAAAATCAGCTGAACTGAGGTAAATGGAGAATTGCAGCAGAGCAGCCTCTGCATCCAAGGGATAGGGACAGTTCAGGGTCTATCTTCATCAGCACTTCTGATTTGTTTCGGAGGCACACCTTTTCAATAAGTGATGTCATGTGTCAGCTTAAACTCTTTGTGAAATGCAGGAGGAGAATTTTCTCTTTTCAAACAATATTTCTGGTACTGTGAAGCAAGTACTCAGGGAGTACCGAATGGGAATGGAAATGAAAGGAAAATGTATTGCATTTCATTATTTCATCTGTGTGAACACTTTACTGTGTCTAATTCTGTTAATCTAAAATTATAAACAAACTTAGCCTGATATAATCTAATTTTCATTATAGACACCAAATGCTATTATGTTCAGCAACAAATTGGCTTAAGATAATTCTGTCTTTACAAAATAAGATTGTAATCAACAGATTTATAATTTAATAAAGTCTCATGATATATGTATACCCTATAGCTTTTAGAGCTTTATTTTCAGTTCAGAGTTCCCATTAGTCTAATTTAAGATTATGGGTACAATAATTTGATTTAAGATATGCTTTTTTATAAACCAGCAAAGAGTGCCAGCATGAGATACTGAAAGGAAGCAGTGTGAGGGAACCGTCTATGAGATGTTTTATTACAGAGTTGTTGATGGATGACACTTAGTGACAAAAGTATGCAGTGAGAGCTGGTGTTCTCTCTAAAGTTTGCAAAGGGCAGGAGATAGTGAGGATATGGAGGGTCCCAACTGGGAAAGGTGAGGTTATTTTGTCTAAAATAATGCTTTTGCCAAAATAAAAAACTTTTTGTAGGTTAAAAATACTTTTTTCATTATTTTCTCTTTTCTGAGTCAGTCTAAACTGTAATCTCTGAACACCATGGTCTAGTTTATTGACCAGATAGCACTGATCTTGATGTATAAAAGCCCAACAACAGAACCCTTACTGACAGGGATATAGAAATCAATTGCATCTTATTTATGTAAGTACTTAAAAGAAATTAGGGATTTGTCTGTGTGTGCATGTTTTAGTTTCTGATTTATTAATCTACATTTTTGTAGATTACATTTTTGAAACAACAAATCTGATCCATTTTGCTTTTTTTTCCAAAATTTTTTTTTTTTTTTTAATTTAAATAGAATCATAGAATGGTTTGGGTTGGAAGGGACCTTAAAGGTCGTTTAGTTCCAACCACTCTGTCAAGGGCAGGGACACCTTCCACAAGACCAGATTGCTCAGAGCCACATCCAACCTGACCTTCAACACTTCCAGGGATGTGGCATCCATAGCTTCTCTGGGCAACCTGTTCCACTGCCTCACCACCTCTGAGTAAAGAATTTCTTCTTTGTGTCTCATTTACACCTACTCTCACTTTAAAGCCATTCCCCCTTGTCCTATCACTACATTCCTTTGTAGAAAGTCCCTCTCCAGCTCTCTTGCAGCCCCCTTTTTTGGTACTGGGAGGTGCTTTAAGGTCTCCCTGGAGCCTTCTCTTCTCCAGGCTGAACAACCCCAGCTCTCTCAGCCTACGTAGATGGGAGAGGTGCTCCAGCCCCCTGATCATCTTCACAGCCTCCTCTGGACTCACTGCAGAAGGTCCACATCCTTCCCATGTCTGGGGCCCCAGAGCTGGATGCAGCATTCCAGGTGGGGTCTCACAAGAGCAGAGGGACAGAACCTCCTGCCAGACCTCGCTGCTTTGGATGCAGCCCAGGACAGAGTTGGCTCTCTGGGCTGAGAGCTCACATTGCCAGGTCATGCTGAGCTTCTCCTCCACCAACACCCCCAGGTCCTTCTCCTCAGGGCTGCTCTCAGTCCATTTTCCATCAGGCCTGTATTTGTGTTCGAGATTGCCCGGACCCTGATTGCACTTGGCCTTGTAGAATGTCATGAGGTTTGCACAGTCCCGCCTCTCAAACCTCCTAAGGTCCCTCTGGATGACACTCCTTCCCTCCGGCATGTCGACTGCCCCACACAACCTGGTGTCAGCAGTCTTGCTGAGGGTGCAGTCATGTGCCTGCAGCTTCTTGTCTGAGCAAACTGGCAGAAATAATTAATTAAGCTTGCATAGTAAGCAGACTGTGGATCTGGGTCATCTGTAACAAATAGGTGAGACTTCGTGTAATGATTTTGCTCATGTGATGAAGTGTATATACAGGAATGTGAGTTTCTAGCTGGCTGGCTGTGTGTGATCAGAATTTAAGTATGTATACCTTTACCTCAGAAAGTGTAAGAAATGTGAGGATATGTACGTGTTGCTCTGGTTTGGGATGTTCTGAAGGGCTGGCTCGGGAAAGACCAGGGTCCCTCCCTCATGGTTTGTCCCTGTGCTCTTTCAAGGAACTGTAATCTTCCTTAGGTATACTTGGATTTATGCTGCTTTAAAGCCTGTAATTAAACATTCAGGGCTTGAAGAACCTGGGAAAGAGCAGTCCTGCTTGATCCTGTGTGTCCGTGAGCAAGGACAGCCCAGCTCGGAGCTGTGAGCACTAGGCCATGGCGCAGGGGGCTGGGGAAGGGTGCTTGGATTGCGCTGGGCTCAGGCCATCCGTTCCCTTTTGTGCCACAGCACAGGAAGACTTCTCTTCAGTATAACTGGAGCCAGCAGGGTGCATGTCAGAGAGTAGCTTCCCTTTCCCCATGCCCCCCTTCACCCATGCTTTTAAAGAGAGGGTTTCTCTGGCTAAAAAGCTGCGTTTCACGAGGACAGGAACCAAGAGACAGTTCATTTCTATGGCGAGTTGCTATAAATAGCTTGCTCTGTTAACATAAATTCTTTCTGTGAATCCTACAAACAGGGTTTTATTCCAAGCCTACAAAATGCTTTGTATAGCCTTGTTACTCTGTACGTGCTGGTGCTGGTGCTTCCCCCCACAAAATGAGAGGTAAGCCTGACACTTGCAGGACAATGCTGCAAGTTCTGTTAGATGGAGTAAAGGAGTCAGTTTTCCTAAACAGGCCAGTTACAGTGTCAGTTTTTTACATCACTAATACCAAAAGTATACCACTGGATTTTTTTAAGGCAGCTAACGCAGGACTTGCTGAAGTCCACGCACATTGGTTTTTGTTTATTCACCCAGGCTGCAATGTTTTCTACTGCTCTGCTCTCTACTAATGCTTGCAGCGAGTCTGGGTCAGAAGCTGTAGCTACTGCAAGCCTTGAAAGCTTTGCAGTGCTTTTAGGAAGCTTGTAATTGCTCCACTGTGAATCCTAGAGTGAGAAAGAACTTGCCTAGGAGGAAAATGTCTTCTCTTACTGCTCGTGCAGTGAAAACTCTACGGTCATAAATGGTCCCAGCTGTATGATATGCACCTGTCACTCTGCATCTTTTTATTTTCTTCCTTTTACATAGTCCTGGTACTGGAAGCCCTCTCTTTGGGAGAAGATTTTCATTTTCCATTTAAATCCATTTCTGCATTTGACTATCTGATGCTCAGTCCACGTCCCTTTCCCCTCTTCACATGAAATGGAAGCCAATGAGCTGCTGAAATTTTCAGAGAGCTGAAAGATGTGACCCAGAGGTGTCTGTCCGGAAAAGGGAAGTGCTTGGTGTTCAGGCAGTGGATAAAACACATGTGTTTGTGAGGATCCATGCTCTCTCTTACTTTTTGTCCTCTTTTAAATACATCCATCTGCTTGTGGAGAGCACTGTTTTCACTCCCCATACATGTGTATGACAAGGTCAAATGCAGATCCCTTTTTTGATGCCCTTCCATGCATGAGGTGCTTGAAAGTACTTGTAGCTCCCTGTTTGTGAGGGTGGGCTGGAAGTGCAGTAAGCAGTGGATGGGCACATGTGTAGCATGGGGAGGGGAAGAAGACCAAATACACTGGTTGTTGTCCAAGGTGAAAACTGCAGTGTGTTGTGAGCAGGGCATCTTGACATGCCAGGTAGCATTTCTGCACAGACTGTCCAGCTGCAGTGCCAATGGCTTTGTGGGACTGTTGTGGTCCCAAACTCTGTGGACAATTTGTCATTTGATGTAAAAGTATATGCGAGGAAAAGGAACCTGGTGTTTTTATCATGTACAGTTTAGAATATGAATTATCATTTGCAGTTTAAAATATGACTATTGATTAGCTGCTGATGATGGTGTTTACTGTTGAAATCTTCACAACTGGCCCTTGCAGCAGCTCCCACATTGTGCAAATGGTTTTTTGGAGGGGAAATTAATTAGCTGGCTTGCGTATTCCAAAGAAAGAGGAATAAACGTCTCGTCTCTTTGTTGCTCTCAGGCGTGCATCCCTCTTTTTTCCATAGGATTGTTATGGATATGTACTTCCAGGAATTGTACCGTCAGCCTGTACCATTCATACATTTTGTGGAGTTCATAATCAAATGGTTCAGGGCTGAAAGTGGCACACGTGCTGCTCTGAATGCTCCTTCTCAGATGTCTCCTGCTGCTGGTAACCCACATTCTGCAGCTGGAGGCTGCGCTCCAGGCGCCGCATGAATGGGGCGTCTTGTGCTTCAGCGAGGTGGAGTGAACTTGATTCTAGGTCAAAATCAAACGTGACATTTCCTAAATGCGTGAGTCCAAGCTAGTTACAGCACTAAAAAGCAGAGCCTGTGAGTACTTTCTGTGTGTTATGTCTCCCTGATTTACAGTCTATTTTACTCGAGATGGGAGGGACATTGAATGTGGGTTTATTATTCTGGTTATACCTGCAAAACTGAGAGTAGGAAAGAAAATAAGGAAGAGGAAGAAAATAAACCAGTGTCACCTCATCACATAGGGGTGCAAAAGACTTACCCTTACAGTACCAAAAAGCCACTTCTGTTGTTCCAGGGTGAGGGTATCCTGTTTACAAACAGTGGCCTAGATATTACCCGCCAGCACAGCTCCTTAAATCCACAGCCTGCTTCTCCCTGCTGCACTGTTCTTCCCCACAGTCCTCACAGGCACAGCGAGAGCAGGCAGTGACCCAGATGCGCTGCTCTGAAAGTGCCATTTGTTTCCAGCACTCAGCATGCTGGCAGATTTGACACATGGCTACACACACATCCATCACTGGACCAAAATACGCCTCTCCCATGCTGTAAGGGGTGTTGTATCAGATAAGCCACTGCTGACAGAGCCAGTAGCTGTTCACACATCCTCTGAGGTGTGTGGCAGTGTGGATGCACGGGACACCTGCCCTCCGAATGTGGAAGGATTTGTTGAGCTGCATAATGCAGTCCTGGTGCTAATTTTTTTTTTGACTGCTTAAACTTTCCAGGGGGTTAGCAGGCAATAATTTTGCTACTACATGATTTGTTGCCAATGCTACAAAAAAAGAAAAGGAGAAAGGCCTTTTTCTACTTCTGTTTTTTGTCAGGGACTACAGAACTGTGTTCTTTCTCTTCTCCTATTCTGCCTACAGATTTATCTCTGATTCCTTTGCATACAGAGCTATTACATGTATATATGCAAATGTGTGTTTATATAAATATGTATTTACACAAACACACACATATATATATACAATCACCAGAGTCATAGATACGTAGATATATAAGGTTGTTAAGTCTGGAACATAAAACTAGTTCTCTCTCCCCTCATCCAAGATATAACCTCTTCTTTGTGGATACCAAGCCATCAAGATTCATTCAGCATAACTAAACACATATCCATTGATACCTCCCTTCCTCCCTCCACCTGCAGGTCTCCCCATTATCTGCTGTTGCCATGGACAACATCCGTGTCCCTCAGCCAGGCCAAAATCTGTCCATCTCTTAGTTCCCTGTGTCTTTGCTCTGACATCAGCAGATTCTTCTTGCATACAGTGTCTTTACAAATGCCCTGTGCTATCCACCCCACACAGCTGAAATTCACATCTAAGTACTCATTTGTTGTCTTGAATTACTGCAACATCATTTTCTATGGCACCTTCAGATTGTAATTCCATCTGTCCAGAATGTCTTCACTAAAGAAATTTGTCCCATTTCCTCATTTTTAGCAGTGTAACCTTCCCTACGCGCTCCTCTACTGATTTCATCATTCAGCACAAGATGCCTATCTTTATCACCAAAGACCCTCCCTTCCTCTCTATTCCCATCTGTCAGCCAGCTCCAAGAGGGCATCTTTCTCCTCCAGCCTCCTGTGATGCCTGTCTCCTCCAGTGCATGAATTGCTTTCTGACATGTCGTTACAGATTTTCTGCTGACCTAACCCACCCAGTTAATACCAGCAGGACTACTTTCTTCTTGTCCTTTTGGTCTCTCCTTTAAAATGTTCTCTTTTTGTCTGCGATGCAGGCAATGCAGAGCAGCTCACCACCCATTTTCAGCTTTCAGAGTGCAGCACTTGCACAAGTAGTAAGCACTCACTGTAATTTTAGACCTTATTGAGATTAAGGCCTTAAGCAGCATCTCCTGTCACTGCAGACTTTTAAAAATAGGCTCAACATGCACGGTAATAGCAGCATTGTAACCATGGCAATGGAAGGAAGGCAGGGTTTGCAGGCAGGGATCTTACCAGACCAACTGGCGTGTCTGAGGCTGGACCAGGGTGACACAAGGGAGAGGTTTCAGGCTCAGGAAGGGACTGTGAGCCTCAAAGCACATCTCTTTCTCCCTAGCCAGGTCAGATGGCCTAATAAAAAGAATAACATAAGTATAGTTATGGGAAGCCACCTGGATGGTCATTCAAGGTCCCTTTTACTCCTGTAGCTCTGTTTTAATAGGCAGAGCTGACTTCTCCTTGTCCGTGTGCCGTAGGTTTGAGCGTATGCCGATCTTCTGCTGACACCAGCAGAAGGCCTCTGAATATCAAGAAACCAGAATATCCTCATTAAGGATCTTCTTGGAGGATACGAGAGTAATATATTGCTCTTTGAGTGGAGGCTGGCTTTGTGCAGCAATAAAGCATGAATATTAAACAGGAAGTCAATGACACTTCTGAAACATGTCTGAGACAGAAATCCAGATGCTGTATGGGGATATAGGCCCTTAAGCCTTATGTCTATGCTACTCTTTTTTTTTTTCTTCTTTTTTTTTAAAGCTGCTTCTGCATAATTGGTGGTGTAAGAGGGGGGCAGAGCAAGAGAAAAACCAGATCTTTTAGCCTGGTTTCCTGAGGAAGTGGGGGTTAGGCTGTTAACTCAGTGTGTTAGTACACCAGTCCTCCTCTTTGTAAGTTTGCAGGCTGTCTCCAGCCAGGGAGGAGCCTTCAGGGGCAGCATTTGCCTTCCCTCCCCTTTCTCCGGGGCATTAGCTGCTGCAGGGACATGGGCTGGGCAGCAGGAGCAGGGAGCTGCAGACACCCCTGGAGCAGCCGAGCAGTGGCTGCAGCAGGGCTTGTGCAGCAAGTGTGGCTGGGTACCAGGCATCTGGGGCTGTGGGAGAGCCAAGAGCACCAGGATGCAATGTGGGAAGGACTCTCATTATAAAGTTAGCATCACAGCTCCAGATAAGCTGGAAATTCACTTTCATTAGTTCCACTGATCAGGCGTTTGCTTAGTCTTGGAGAGCAGAAGACAAAAAAAGAAAAAAAAAAAAGTAGGGAGGTTGTACTGAATAGTAATGACATTTTAAATCCTTAGAATATATCAGCAAAATGAATTCTTTTGTGTGGCTTCTGCGCTGCAAAGAGGTTTATATTAATGTAGCACAATCCTGGAATTACATGAACCTTGTATTTTTTCTGGTTCATACTGGGACACTTCCTTTCTGAGGGAAAACCTGTTGTCTTTAAGGGCAGTGTGAAAGAATAAAGACTTGATCTAGAGCTTGAGGCTGAAGCATTACATCAGTGCAAAATCTTTTCATTCATAGTTCTAGTGTGTTGTCCTGAGAATTTAATTTCCTGTTTGCACTATGGGAGAGTCTTTTTTGGAAGCCACTAAAGAGCAGGGGTAGTGTTTAAGGTGTTTTTTGAAGGTAAACTGTCAAAATACAGTAAATTTTGTGGTTGGTCCTTTTATTTATTTATGTATTTATTCGTGTTATTTCCTGAATATAGAAACCAGCAACATAAAGTCTCATCATTAAAATAAGTAAATAAATAATCAGTGAAGTAGCATGAGGGACAGCACTCTTTTTTTTTTTTTTTCCACTTATCCCCATCCTCAGCCCATTGGTGAGTTTTCCTAGGTTTTGCAATGCTTCTCAGATTTCAAGGTTGTATTCTCTTCCGTTTTGTCTTATGTGACAATGAAGGACTTTATTTATTTTCTTTATTTGTCTCACTATTAAAAAAAATAAACCAGAAAGTCAAGTTTTTTGTTCTTCTATTTCCAGTACTCTTGTTTATTTCGAAACTTCCAGAAAGAGATAAGAACAGCTTAAGAAAAACGCTCTCCAGAGTAATCCCTTAAAGAGCAGCAAACAAACACTGCAGATTGGTCCTAAAGGCTGTGCTTCCTTTCTGGGGAGGGAGAGAGGTGGGGAGAGAGGATGTTTTCTTTTTAGCTGTGCTCTAATCATCTGATCTGGGATTTGATAAGCTCCACAAGTCTGAAACCGCTGCCTCCTCCTGTCTTCCCCCTTCCTGCCTCTCAGAAGATTAAAGTGAACATGGCAAAAAGGAAATAGTTTATTTTCAGCTTGTTGTAGTTAATAATTAGTTTACAGTGCAGCATTCTCATTGTTTGTATTCTAATCGTGTTGCTATATTCTTTTCTTACACTGTTTACTTTTCACGTCACGGGCCTTCTTTGATACAGAAATAGGTTTACAAATAGTCCATTCTTGCAGAATTTCAGCCTCTTTTCTACATTTTTGTATTGCACATCAGGAAGTGTGACACATGTAGGTGGAGTATCTTCTGCAAAGGCTCGCCTTGCCTGCCCCTCCATGCTTTCTTTTCACTCTCTGACAATTTGGAATTACAGCAGTTGTGAAACCACAATAGGAAGCGATCAAGCCATTAAAGTATTACATGTCCAAGATATAAGTATTATTTGGCTCATTTAAAATTAGCTAAATCTGTGTATTGACTGAACTGCAAGAAGACCTTGGTAAACACCCCCAATTTGTCCTAAGAGATACTTGTGCTGAATTCTTTTAACCTTTAAAGCCTTGAAGTAAATTTGCCAGGACTTTGAGTCTGTGTGTTCCCATGTGTGTATTTTTAATGATTTCTTCCATAATGGGAATGGCTGACATTATGGGTACTGTAATATTGCAACACTAGCATACATATTCTATATATTCTCCGTGTATGTGTTTGTTGTATGTCATGGAGAAAATGCCCTTAATTAAAACCATGCACACTGATCAAAGTACAAAAATATTTATCATAAAACTAAGATTCTCTCTTAAGGGGAAATTTGTTTATAATAACAATTGCTTATAAAAGCAAATTTTTGTATACAAAAAAACTACATTTGCATGTAATTGCACTTCTAAATGGCCTTTACTGCTTCTGCAGAAGGTTTATAAATACAATGTTTAGCCAGTTTCTGCTAAAGGTCCTTCTGGGTCAATCCTGTATCTTTAGAAGGAAGGCATTTTCTTCTTTGAAACAAAGTGGAAAATCAATTATTAAAACAAAAGGTTCTGAAACCTTGCATTATGCATGGGGGTTTTTTCCCCCTGCTGTATTTTTTAACTTTCATAGTGATGTGAGTACTTATTTCTGGCCACAGAAGTGTTTCACTGATGCCACTGGGATACTGGGCAGGTAAGGATGAGCAGGATGACGGTGTGGGAGAGAGATGCAGCACTGGCTCTAGCCGCTATGTCCCTGCATCACTGTCTGCCTGTGCCTTCCCTCAGCTCCAATGATGCCCAGCAGCATTTCTAGGAGCCAGCTCAGAGGGATAGAGAGTTCAGTCTATTTTTAGGACTATGGTCTCCATTCATTTATTTTTTAAAAAATTGTTTGGGGCACAGTACTTCTCATTTTTCTGCAAAGAAAAATGCAAGTGCTCTTCCCGTAATTAATGAAGTATTTTTTCTACTATTTTGAGAACTGAAGTGTGCTGCTGCAATCACATGCCCCTCATATGTAACACTCTCAGTCTGAGTGCCTGCTCGGTATTGAGCTTGCTAATAGCTTCCCCTATGGATTGCTCAGCCCCCGTGGCTGCCCACGGCCTCCTGACCCAGGGACGGGAGTTGCAGGGGGAGGCTGAGCTGTCACAGCATGTGCTGGCTTTCAGCTCACACAGAGCTGCACACTTGCTTCTCTCCCCAGCAGTGCAGATGACCAGAGGTGCCACAGGGTTTGGGTTCTTCTCAGAACACTTTCAAAGGGCTTTATGAATGGGCTGAGAGTGCCATTGCCTTTCTATCCCCAGTGGCTTCACTGTGCCATTCTCCACTTGCTCACCCTAACCACTGGCTGTCCCACTGAGGGTTTCTTAAAGCTGTTGGCATCTTTTGATTCTTTGCATCTGCCTCTGCTGGGTCTCTGTACACACCCACACTCTCTGCCAGTACTGGAGTTTTCCATGCAGGAGTTGCTGCTTGGATGGTGCTGTGTTTCCAGATCCCAGCTTTATGCTGCTTTCAGCTCTGTCTTGTTACAAAGCCAAGCTGATGCTTGGGAAAGGAGAAAGTTGTGAATGAAGATTTTGTTTAGTTTGTCCAGCTTGAAAGCAAAGAAAGGGGAAAGGTACTGGTATCACTGATACTGAACTGGCCTTATCAAGGGGCTTGGACTGCCTGGGTGAGTGACACAGCCCAGGGTGAAGGAGAGCAAGCAGCTTTGGCAGGGCTGGGAGCCACAGAACGTGGGCAACAGCTGACAGCAGCACGTCTGCTAAAGGTAAGTCAATATAGCAGCTCAGTTTTTAATCTTTAGCACAGTTTGTGGGTTTCTTTCCCTTCATAGCTCCATTTTATTAAATCAGAAAAAGTTCAAGCAAAGCCTCTGTGTTTTCCTGGTGTTTTCCTCCCACGTTTCCTGTTTCTTCAGACTTGTTGCCACTGCAGTGGTGACTTTGCATCTGAGTTCCTTCTGCTCCAAATGGAAAGGGCAGACGTGTTTTTAGACAGGAACAAGTTTAATGGTGCAGACAAACATTCTTGTTTTGAAACTACTAAACTACTTTTGGACTCCTTTGACAGAGGGACCTAGTTATCCTTATTTACATCCTGCATGTGCGGAAGCTTTCCAGTAACTGTTTTAGAAATCCAGTGACTTTGACATGAAAAAATGCAGAGTGCCTCTCCCATAGCCAGCGTCCTCTTTCCAAGTTTTGACGCTGTTGCATGGGAGGACAAACCACTAGAATATTATTGTGTTAGTATAAGTCTTCTAATGGTGTTGGTGGTTGGTGTTTTTTTCCGTTTGCTGTTGTCCAGGGTTGTGTCTGGACTTGTTGCAAGAGCAGATTTTGTTGGGAGCTCTCTCTTTCTGCCCTCAGCTGTCTCCCTGCAAGCCCGTTGATGACTGGGCTTTTTCATATCATGTGCCAGCTATCTGGGACCTCACTTAGAAAAGAGGTAGTTTCAGGCTAACAGGGAGGCTTTTGTCTCTGTGTAAGAACAAGCCTATAAGCTTCCCTTAAACTTTAAATGTTTTATTGTTGGAAAGCTGTCAGATGTTCACAGGATAAGGGCTCTTTATATGTAATCTGGCATTGCACAGTAAAGGATTACTTAATGTAAGTTAAGATGTGCGGTTCCTTTATAAACTGGCTATGTAAATTCAACATGTAGGATATTGTTTTTCTCCCTCTGTTCAATGTTGCTTCTAGAAGGGGTTTCTTGGTTTTGGTCAGTTGGAGGTTTTTTGGTTACTTGGTTTTTTGGTTTTAGTAGGGTTACAAATCTTAAGTGGTGGGAATAGGTGGAAAATGCTGCATGCACCCAATTAAAAACAGTACATGTGTGCTTCCATAGATTTGTTCAAACAGCAGTGTCAGCAGAGTCCTGGGTGACAGAATCCTCAACCACTCTGTAAAGGGTAACTTGAGATTGTTAGAGCAGAGTCCTGGTAACCTACTACTGAAAAAAACTTTCTGGACCAATTCATGGTCCCAAATCTGTGTGGTGTGATGCAGTGTAACATAAGCATGACTGATATTGAAACAGATAAAAAAGGCAGGCTATTACTCTGAAGAGAATAACCAACACTTTCTTTTCAAAGTGGATCCAGCTCATTTACTGGTTACACATCCTGATCCAGACATGTTTCTTTCTAAACTGTTCAGCATGAAAAACTTAATCTTCCTAGTTTTTGCCAAGTAAAATAGCAGCCCAAGCACCAGGAATGCCTGCTTCTACTTGAGGTTTGCAAAAACAGCAGCAGAAGCATGTTGCTAATAGAAAACTGACAGATGTTCATAATTATGTAGATTTTCTTCTGTGTTTGAGCACCATAAACTCAATTGCATCTCCTGGCATTTGAAAAGTAAGTAAGACCACTTATGACTTCAACCAGCCACTTCCTCCAGCTGGGTGAAACTCGTATGAGCTGCAACATGTACCAGAGCAGCACCCTCTGTGTGGCTGTTTTTATGCCTTCAGTCATGTTATTATCTGTTTTCAATGGTGAATAAATTGTCACCGAACAGTTTTTGCTTCAATGAACAATCAGGAGTTTTGTGGGTTCACGTCTAGGATTATTCACAATGCATTTGATTCAAAGATCCTTGAAGTTGGTGAGTGCTGATGGATTGGGAGTGCAGGATTGAGAAAGAAGTACTTACCATGTCTGCTTTCAGTGATTTCTCTTTTTGTCAGTAGTAATAAACTTAATTCTGATCCCAGTATGAACTGACAATAACACATCTGAAAGCTGATGAGGAAAAATAGAGGTTGTGTCATGAAGCAGACAGAGTCATGAAGCCGAACATACAAATGATGTCTAGTTATGCTGCTTGCCACATTGTTTCACAAAATACTTCTTTACTTTTCCACAAGGCTATACAACTGCACTGCTGATATATATGTAACACTAGGAGAGGGATGTATGGGTTTTTGGTAAAAGGTGGCAGTTTGTCGTGCTGCCTACAGGAAAAGGCTGTTCCTGGCAGATAATAACTCTGATTAACCCCCAGAAGTGCTTTGCTTTTCTTTAATGTTTCGAATAATGTCGCTCTGAGATTCAGCACAACTTTTCGTGTCCATTGGTGTGCAAAGGATTTTCTGTATCTTACCATGTAGGAGGAGATGCTTGGGCAGCTTTCCTTTGGATACTGGTTGGACAAACTGTTTGTTTCCTCTTCTATTTGTTATAGTAATTGTAAAAGAAGCCTATATTGGTGTGCCTTGAGGCCTGTGTTAGTTTGTTTTGTATTTCCTATGCTGTACTCTCCAAAGTGAGCAGAGCTTTTCTGAAGAGTGCTCATCAAAATTTGCAGATATGTATAATGATCCAAAGCCTTCAAGAAAAAGGAATATTTCCCCTACATTCTTGGGGAGAACAAAAATCGTTAAGACTGAAATTGAGCTCTGTATGGGCCCCCAGACTGGACACAAAGAAAGAGTGAATAATCTTCGGTTTGCTCTGCATGCTGTGTCCCGCCCTCACCCTCAACTATGCAGCAAAACACTTCCCTTCCCTTCCCTTCTCCCTCCCTGTTCCACCTCCAAGCCTCTCTTCTCCTTTGTAGCCTAAGAGATAGAGCACATTTTTCACCATCACCAAAAATAAAGCAAAAAGTTTCCCCAAGCTTTCTATCTGCCATCCCTACAGTTCTGAAGATCTTGCAAGGCTAGAGATGTGGTAAATTGTGTGGCTGCCTCAGATTTAACCAGACACCCCTTTCCCTAGCCCTCTTGCTAGTTTTTGTCATACATGGTCTCAGTGGAAGGCTTGGACTAGACTCCTTTGGCATGTATTAAAGCAGCAGCCTGCATTCCCTTGCTGTAACATGGGAATGTTACATGTTACAAGTGGAGCTGTACTCTTGGTCCATCTTTTCCATCTTTTCCATCTTTTCCATCTTTTCCTCCCTTTTACCCTAGAGTCAGCACAGGCCTTTTTCTTTTTTATTTCTTCCTCTGTCATTTTATTTTATTTTATTTTATTTTATTTTGTTCAGTCACTCTTCAGACAAACTTTTCTGAAGAATTTCCCCAGTTTGGTTTAATCCTGGTTGCTGCACAGGCATTTGTGCTGTGGTGAGGGAGGAAGAGAGAGAGGAAGGGAGCACTGCCAGGGCTGCATCCAGAAGCTCCACACCAGTGCTGGGGGGAGTTCAGCCCCTTTTGGCAATGGTGCCAGCCCTTGTCTTTCAAGTATTCCTGGGACCGGCAGCATGAAGCACAGAGTTTCCTTATTTGTCACCCCTCTGAGGAAATTTTTTCATCAGTCTCATGGTGTAGAAGAAAATAATGAGCTAATCCAAAGTTGAGGTGCCACTGGATTGTTTTGGACCTGGCTCATTTCTTAGGCTTCTAACTTTTCTGCATGCAGATTTTATCCAATTAGTTAGGAGGCAGAAGTAGAGTTTCTTGACTTGATGTTTTCTTTCCAGGCCAAATGCCTGGAAGCTAGGGAGGGAAATAGATGGCACTGGAATAATAACCACCTTCCCTGAGTTTGAGCAAAGCACTTAAGACCCACTTTTTTTTTCAGTGTTTTCATAAACTCTGCCAAGCTGTACAAAAGGTGATGGGAGAGGAGGGGGTGTTCATTTTTTTTCTTTATTCCTTGATATACCCACTCTTTTTCTCAACTGCTAAACAAAGAAAGAAAGCAGAGAAGACGCTTACGTTTTTACTTTTCTGTTAGAAAATGTCTGTTCCTAAAATCTCTCACAACAGCCTCCTCTGATTTGTAATGATGCCTTTTTTTCTTTTCTCCCCACCCTGATCCCTCCACTCAAATGAAGTCTGAGCTTTATAATATCAAATTGCTAATTGGGACTTAGAGCAATGTGATTCAGTTTCCATGTTTTAGAGGAATATTTGTTTGGTTATTCCTTAATTGAAATTTTAATTTCGTAACTGCTTTTTATGTAATGATGATCAGTAAAAATAATTTGATTTAAGAAGCCATTCCCCTTTTGTTTCCTGTTTATGCCTACAGCGTCTTTCAGGAGAGGTGCTGGCACAAGAGTTGCTGTTTCTGCAGCTGAGGCAGGTTTTCATGATCAGTAGTGCAGGGCTCCAAGTCATCTGTGTGTAGCTGTGAAGTTACTCATCCAGCAGTAATTTCACAGATACCTCTCTGGTGAAAAGTTCAGCCATGTACTTGGGGGAGAATGGGACTTAGAAGCAGTTCAAATTTAGCCTGGCTTCACTGGTGTGGACACCTGGGCACTGAAAGTTATGTTCTTCTCCATTTACTGCACTGTTACCACTCCCAGTGCTGAGCACCAGCAGAATCCTTGCCTCTTCCATCTTCTAGGAGTTTACAAACTAAATGTTTTAACATCATTGTTAGTCTGTGCTCCATGAGTTATTCTTTCAAAGATTTTGCCTTAAGGGAAAATAAAGCTTAGCTGTCATTTGAAATTTACTCAGGGTCGGCAAAATGATGGCATTTGTCACTTTTGCTCTCCATCGTCTTCAAACGAGCCCTAGTGTGTGTCAAGCTGGATATTGTGTTGGCTTCCTTCTTCTCCCTCTTTGTTCTCCTAGAGAATGCCAAGTAATTAATACAGTCTAAAAATGAAGTGTGGCACAACCCCTTTTTTCCCTTTCTGTACTTTTCAAACAAGGAGGCTGTCATGAACCTACGTGCATCCAATTCCAAAACCAGTTTGTTAAAACAAAATGACTTAGAGATACTGGGTTGACCAGTTTTTTTAGGGTTGGATCTAAAATAATTGGCACACTTGCTGTGTGCTGCTGTGCATTTCTTGTTGTTGACCTTGTCTCCCTGAAGTCTGAATAGCCATCATGTCAGTGACAGTGATGTGTCTGAGCAGTCTGACGGAGTCCTACAATTATTTTAATATTTTGCATAATACTAGTGGAATTCAATAATTAGTTGTGAAGGTTCAGATCCAATTACCTCCTTCCCTAAACCAGGAAAAATTGTGGAAGTTGGTGATAAGTGTTAGTAGAGAGAAAGTGTAACATAATTTGTGGTGTTCCAGTCACTCATTATTTTTCTCCTTTTCTATCTTATTTTACAGGGCATGTTTTTGAGCCATTTGTGAGGAAATGTGGTGAAAGTAAACTTGCTCTGTTCGGGGGGGAAATTGTGGTAAGTTGTGCTGTCTTGATCAATTTTGGTGTTCAATAAGAATTTCATAAAGGTTGTTTTAGCTTTTTTCAGTTTTAATTTTTTTATTTGTTTTTTTAGCTCTGGAAAATACAGAGTTATAGTTGATTATATGTGCTCTTTCTCTGGTACGGAGACTCACAGTATGAGAAGCATTGACAGAGAACAGCATGCTGGGCCTCAGGGCAAGGAATGTGTTTTCATTTGCTCCAGTGGCATCTGCTTATTGTGTTTGTAGCTGTTCCATTCTGCTGAAGAATGGTTGAGCTGAAACCTGGAGTAGAAGAAATAAAAAGGCCTAATTAAAAAACAAGGGGTACGAAAAAAGCATGCTAGCTGTATAAAAGATCAGGAGCAAAGGTAATGCAGAGGGAGTATGTATTTCCCAAGGTGGTGGGGGTGTCCAGTCCCTCTACAATCCTTCCATTTCTTCCCAGAATGTCTGACTGACACCCTTACCATGTGGAGCTGGGATGGTTTGCTTATGTCTGAGAGATAAGGAGATGGTTAATGTGTGCTGTACCAGTTTTCCTGTTGCTCCTTTCCATACCAGATGACAAGCTTTGCTGCTTGTCTGACTGTACTGTATGCAACACTTCCAGAGGCATCAGCCTCCAACAGACTTCTCTGGTCCTCAGTGCTCTGGAAATATGGCACATCGTGTGTCTGTGCTGCTGAGCTGCACCACTCTGGAGTAGAAGGAGACAGAGAAGAGAGGAGGTAATTAGTGACATGTCCCAACTAGAGGGAAGTGATTCAGAGAAAGCTCTTCAAACCTGCAAAAAATAAAGGCAGCAGATCTGGAGCAGTTAGTGGGTTTATCTTGCTTTTCCCTCTCGGAGACCATCAATATACACAGTTCTGGATAGTACCAATCAATCACCCTTGGGAAAAGAAACATGTCAGCAGAAGACTGCGTCCCTGCTTTCCCTTGCCCAAGCAGGGTATTGGGCTGGTGCTCTTTCTCCAGGCAGAATGTGCAGATTGCAGATGAAAACTGGCTTATTCTCCACTGGCAGAAGACCTAAGAGTCAGATGGCCTGCAGGGTAGAAAACTGAAAATTAAAGACTGGCTCTGTGAGAACACTTGTTCTTTTATACCATTTAAAAACCCCTAGATGTTGTTACATCATCTAGAAAGATCCGGATTAGCTAGCAGATGTTTGAATGTAGACCACTTACCCTTCTACAGAACATTTACTCTTAGAGACAGGAAAAGATAGGGTAGTTAAGCCCAGAATTTCACAAAGAAGCTGGCCAAACACATGAAAAGTCCTGCCCAATTTGACCTGGGTAAACCCTACCGCCGTTCATTCTTTTAAATTATTTTTTCTCTTTGGATCAGCTTTTCTGACAATTGTGCATGTTATAAGTTTTCATCTATATCCGTATGAGAAATACAAGCAACAATTTTTTAACTAGTATTTGGTTGTAGGGTCACAGATGAGGTCAGAGCATGAGGTCATTAGTCCATGAGATTTTGTGGTGACTTCCACAAAACTTCGTGACTTTGCTGCAAAAGAGGGCAGGATCTATATCTAGTTTCCTTTTTGGTGGTAGTACTGATACTTTAATCCTAAAAGTTGACCAGTGTCCTCACAGACTGAACTTTGTGTGAGGAATGACAAAGTTCACAGGTGAAAGAGGAGAACTATCTGGAAATAGTGATGCTGTGTAGCACCATTCAAAGATGCTTCAGCTGAGGCCAGCCTGGTCTGCGTGGCTCACCTTAACAAGAGAGCACAGTTCAAGAGCAGCAAGGGGAAAGTGACAGAAGCATGATTCTTAGAATCATGGAATAATCCTGGTTGGAAAAAGCTGCCATGAAACTGCCAAGAAACTTGTACAAACTTTTGGTCTTGTCCAAACCCTGACTTGAAACAGGTCCTATTAGGTCAGGTTGCTCAGGGCCTTGATTTTCAAAATTCAGCTGGCTGGAAACTTTACAGCCCTTCTGGGCATCTGTTATGTTTGACCATCCTCAGAGGGAAAAAAGTGCTTTCTTCTTGCTTCTTGCTGTTGTTCGCTGTCCGTCAGTGGGAACTCTGCATCTTCTCTGCCTGTGAGAAGGAAGTCTTGAAGAAGATCTCAAAATCAGGGAAGTTGCTTCACGTGGCTCCATGGAAATTTGTGTCATGCAGATGCAGTAAACTTGCTAGTGGGGAAAAAAAGCAAACGACAATCTGGTTCACAGAGGTTCTACTTGGCAATGTTTCTCAACCTATAGCTGACGTTCAGGCCCAAAGAGCATGGCTGCTTGACTTGGTTGAATTTTGAAATGTGGAAGAGGATTAGCTGACAAACTGAAACTGCCTGCTTTTCTCACTTGCTTATAGTGATCTAAGTCAGTGAAAAGAGGCACTTCTCACTGCTGGGTTGTAAACAGCCTGGAATTTTTTCAAGCCGGTCTGGAGTTGGGTTTGTTCTCCAGGATTTTGCTCTGAAATTTGTTTTCCTGCAGCCATTAAAGTACATAAACAGAGTGCAAATTTTCTTTGTTTTCACAGCTGTTCTTTTCACGCTTCCCACTTCAAACTGTTTGCAACATCTTATTTTGAAGTAGAATAATCAGGGACGTTGATTTTCTCATATGTGGGGATCTCTGAAATATCTCTGACCCTACTATATGTTTGCCTATGGCATTACAAATTCCCAGAGAGTTTAAAAATAATTGCAGGAAATGTAATGACAAGGAAACAGTTTTGCCCAGCCTCTGTCCCTAACCTACTGAATCCAAGAAGTACTGGACATCAAGAGGACGTTTTGAATTTATCTTGACATAGCTCAGAGGCTCAGCAGTTATTTGTTCATCTTGTATCAAAGTCCTAGAAAAGGTCATGCAGCCTCTAGATCAAAAACTCATAATGGATTTAAGAGCTGATTAGAGACACATACTTGAGTGCTGGGAGGGGAATCTTGGCTGAATTTAAAACTCCCTCAGCTAAGCTGATGACAGTGTGAGAAGACCCTTCATTTGATGAGATTTCTGTGAAGCATCCTTGTGGATGCCAGAGCAGATATTCGTGTGGCACTGTAGGCTGACCATGGCATGTCACGGAACGGCCACCCTTCCACATCACAAGGACTCACAAGAAGCCTGACTGATGTAGGACAGAAAACCTTGGGGTGATCTCCATTGTATTTTTTCTCACAGTCACACTGCTCTTTGCCAGTCCACACTACCCTTGAAACTCTTGCCTTTCATAACACTTCTTGTATTTCTAAGCATGACTTACACTGTACAGTCTGGGGTTCTGTCCCTGTCCCAGCAGCTGGTTACAGCAGTCAGGATCAGGGCAGGATAAAGCTGTGAGGTGAATTGAGGGACTGCTATACCATAAACCTGACCTGCATCTTTCTGTACCACATGTGCAACTGAGCATTCATCCATTTCCTTCCATTTCTGGGAAGATTTCCTCTTCCCAGAAAAGCTGTGAATGCTTCAAACACAGGCCTTGGTGTTGAATGTGTATGTCAGAGCATGGGAGTCCGTGGCTCTTTTCCCTCCAAATTTAGACAGGAATACCTTCCCAAGTTGAGGGTTTTTTGATGTTTCAGCTGAAATCTGAGATGCTTTGCTTCTATTTGCACACTTCTCCGTAGACTAGAAGCAACTGCACATCTTAAACAATGGATTCAGTTATTAAATCAGTAGCTCAGATATATCAAGGGAAATTTGGATTTGTGCTAATACACTCATCTGCTATTTTGGGGTTTTTTTTCCCCCTAATAGAGCAGTCAGGTTTTTCTCTTCTTATTTTAAACAGAAGGGGAAAAACGTAGCTGGTAATGGCTGCTTTGATTTTAAGAAATGACATAAAACTAAATTTCCTGTATTTTTACTCATAGCAAATTTGTTTGCCTTTAGAAAGGCTGTGATACCTTGTGAATTCCTGGGTGTCCAATTTGTATGGTACAATTATTTATATCCCTGATGTCTACCAAAAATGCTATTGCATTTCTCTTGGTAATTCTTCACACCTGTCAGGTGTCTGACAGAAGGTGTTATAGAGCATCTATGTATTATCTGTGCTCTCACTACAAAAATAAGCTGCTGGGACTTTTTCTTTATTACCTGTATTCTGCCATACCCACAAGAGGATTTGCTTGAGTCATTAGCTGTTCTCTGTAATTAGGGCTGACCTGATGCATTTTGGTCCTATTTCTAGCAGCTTTTAGCTTTCTGAAGTCATTCATTTGGGCACTGATGTGCCTCAGCGGTGTACTTCTGTTGCTTTTCTTCATTATCTCTTCCTTTGGGCTGAAGATTATTTTTCTCCTTAGGAAGGAAAGTGTGGGAAACACTTGAACATTTTGATGTATTTGAGGCTTACCAAAATTTGCTATGCTATGATAGTAATTCCTTCAGTTTTAGTCTGTTTCTTTTCTTCCAGTCTAATCCATTCAGAAGATGTGAATGTTGATGCTGCTGGGTGTAGTAAATGTTAAATCTGGTCCATAAGATTTCTGAGGAATGTGGTTTGTCCCCTGCCCAGAGCTGCATGTGTCCAGTCCCAACCAGATTTGATTTAGTCTGCTCTCTGTGAAGCATTGTTATACTTGTGCTCACTTTATTAAATCAGATAACCCTACACAGCAAGGTCTCCTGCAGAAGAGATGTTTGTGTCTCAGACTCTGTAATTTTCCTACATTTCACTGCTAATTCATTTAATATAGTTTTTTGTTCCTTCTTTCCCCACACCCCCTCCCCCCACAAAGTTTGTGGAGATCCAGTTGTTGGAATTACTCAGCAAAAGAGTTGATCTGTGGGCCATCTTTGTGGAGGTCTGTCCCATTATAGCCACTGCAGAAGAAATAGGGAAGGACAGGTAAAACAGCAGATGGAACTTCTGTTCACACTTCACACAAGGGAGCTGTATTTCCCAGCTCTCTTGGCTGGCTCAACGGCAGCGGTGTTTGCAGTGGGTCATGATGTTAGAGCAGCTTGAGTATCCATGGTAGGGTTTAGCAAGTGCTACATTGGTTGTGGGGGTTTTTAATCTAGATAATAAGCCTTCCAGTTGCTCTGTTAAAAGAAAAACATTACATTTTGCAAATTCAGGTGTTGCACTAGGAAATGTTACATCAATGTTGCTCTTTTCTGTACGTGCCTTGGTGCAGTTGATACAAAAGCTCTTGTTCCATCACTCGGGCATGTTTCACACCTTATGTTCCCATTCCTCCCCTGCAGAGAACTGGATGCAAACACCTGCCTGATGCAGGGCCATCCCAGCCTTCAGAAGCTCAGAATTAGCGATGGAGCAGCCGTGCAGCTGGTCTCATGGCCAGCTCTGATCACTCACAGCTTAACTGCAGCTTCGAGCGGGCAGGTGCCACCCAACTAGTCGTGGGATCCTGGAGCATTGTAGGTGGGATCTCCAGGGAATTCAGTTGCTAGGAAGCATCACCTCCTTAGTGAGCTCATGCAAATTAAGGTTTATTTTTTCAGAGGTTAGTAATTTAGTCATGTTTGGGAGTTTTCTGCAGAGATCAAAACACAAAGATTTTGCCTTGACACTTTGCAAGTTTATGGTACAAATCACAAAACCTCTGGAGCTGTTCAAGGAGTGACCAGAAGCTTTTCACATGAATAAATCACTCCAGTTTCCCATGCCTTGCTTCAGAATTAGCTTGAAAAATTTTGGCTGACATCATGCCAAAAATCCAAAACAGCAACAAAGCAAGGGGGAAAAAAAGCCTCCCTGCAGACACCCAGCATGGAAAATATTGCCAAACCTGGGTCTGTTTGTGCCAAGTTTATAATCAGGCAGCAACAGGGTCTTAGTAGGTAATGCTCTCAACCCACAGCTAATGAACCCTGCAGTGTAGGGAGTGAGGAACACTGGAGACAGAGCCTGATAATGCTGTGTGCAAAACACAGATCATATCTGGGAATAAAAAGAAAGGAGAACATGACCTCTGGCCATCAGATAAGGCCATTTCTGTGGATATTACTCTTACTAAAGGAATAAGTGTTGTAATGACAAACAGATCTATAGGTAGAGTATAAGGCATGTGGGCAGATGTAGATTTTCCTGACCTAAGTATGCTGTATTTTGCAGTCCCAGCCATAGCAGTGCTTTTCTTCTATGTTTCTTTTATGAAATACAGGAGGAGGGAGATGGTTAAAGTAATTTTCTCAGCATTAATTCTGCCTCATCAATACTTCATGGATTTAACAGATTTTACAGTTGGAGTCATTTGGGAGACTATTTTATGAGCCAGGTTCAGTGCAGGTTGCTGAAAGTAAGTGGAGGACAGAATGCATGTGTGTGTGATACAGGATGCTGTGGTATCAGGATTTAATTATTATGGTATTTGCTTAGGAGATTCTCTGTGCTCTTTACGTTCCTTTACGTTGGGCACTAAATATATTGCATCTAGGTAAGTGATCTCTTCAATAAGAGTTTGGCATGGATCTCCAGGTCCATGGAGTGTGTCTGTTTCCACCTCATAGCGTAAGCACACTGCTCTAGTTCTTCATCTCTCTTTACATTTGCCTCTCATTTAAATGCTCATCTGACACAAATGTAATGAAACTGCATATAAAGGATCATGACGAGGAGGAGAGATCTCATTGCAGATTACCAAAGCTGAATATTTTTGGACATTGAGTTATGTATATTATCATTCTGCTAAGCTCAAAGATAAAAGAAAGCCTTGGATGCAATCCAGAAAGATCAAGAACAGAAACTAGTGTAAAGATGATGCATTAATGCGTGTCTTGAGAATGCCTGCAGTGCTGTATCACAATACCCATTCCAAAATAAAATTTAAGATGGGTGGATCCTGGAGGCCACTGCTCAGTGATGGTGGAGATTACTGCTTGAGGTGTCACACTCCATGAGCTGAGGTGGAAAGCTCTGTTAGGGAGTACTCCACATCATTCTGCACCTGCCCTGCTAACAATGGGCAACAACATTCCTGTGCTCCAAGGGGTCCTCTGCAGCCTCCACTGGTCTGGAATTGTCAGCTCTTCCCAAGACATATTGTCAGGCAACTCACTGGTCGCGATTTTTAGAAAATATCCAGTGATCTTAAATTCATGACAAGTTTGTGTTCATGTTAGCTCTGAAAACCTCAGAGGTTTATACAACCTTCTCATTAATAGCATTTTGTCCTGGTGACCTTTATACCTGTTCAGCACCCACCTATAGGAGTCTACTTAATATAGAAAGTCATATTGCTGCTATTGTTTTTAAGAAGAAAAAATAATAAAAGATTCAACTGTGTAAATGTCATTCCTGCCTAGCCTGTTTAGTGTTGCAAGGCAGGGAGAAGTCTGCTTTGAGATTTTCCCTCTGGCAAAAGCTTGAAAAGCCTTGAATATTGTGTGCATCCTTGATCGTGTCATGCAATGGTAGTACTGAAAAGTACAAAATCTACTATCTCATTCTGCCAGGGTTTGAATGCTGTGCTGAGTGCTGAGCACTAGTCTTCCTGATCCCACAAGGTGGTGTTGAATCCTGCAACAACCTTCCATGAAAGCTGTGGCATAGCTGCCACCATGGAAACATGGTGGGATGGCTTGCATGACTGGGGTGCTGCCATGGATGGCTACAAGCTCTTCAGAAGTGACAAGAAGAGAGAGGAGGCTTTGTGTATTAGGGAGTTTTCAGGCTGTAGAGTTGAGGGTAGTGACAATAATGTGTGGAACAGCTGAGGGAGCTGGGGTTGTTCAGCCTTGAGAAAAGGAGGCTCAGAGGAGACCTTATCACTCTGTGAAACCACCTGAAAGGAGGCTGTAGCCAGGTGGGGGTCAGCCTCTTCTTCCAGACAACAAGCCATAGGATGAGGGGACACAGCCTTAAACTGCACCAAGGGAGGTTTAGGTTGGACATGAGGAAGAATTTCTTCACAGAAAGGGTGACTGGGCATTGGAATGGGCTGGAGTCAAAATTTCTAGTGGTGTTTAAGAAAAGACTGGATGTTGCACTTAGTGCCATGGTCTGGTTGACATGGTGGTGCTTGGTCATAGGTTGGACTTGATGATCTCAGAGGTCTTTTCCAACCTAATTGATTCTGTGTGATTCTGTGCTTCTATGATTTCAGATAGCATTGATTTACTGACATAAGTTTTGTGCTGTTACTTAATTGAACCGCACTTCTTACCTTATATTTTGTTTTATGCAAAATCATGATAACTAAAGGTAGTGACTTTTCAGGCAGAAGGATAAAAATAGCACAAGACATTTTAGGTTCTTTGTGAAATTATTAGTTAAAAATAGACATAGATGTTAAATAGGATCTGAAATGTTAACTACTTTGATCTCTGGTTAACAGACATTCCCATTCATGCAGTTAAGATGCTACATAAAAAGAAGACTCTATGTGAACAAAACTTCAATTGTACACTATGGAAACAGGATTTTGGGTCTTCTCTTGTCCTGTTTTGCTGCTTATCAAAAGTTAAAAGTTTGTCTTTTTCTTCAGTGGAAACTTACACCAAATTGAAGTACAGTATGCTTAAAAGCTAGTGATTTCATCAGTCACCAGCATCTGTTACTGAGCAATGCTGAGTCTGGTCAGCTGTAATTGGACAGAATCATCAGTCTGGGGAAGTCCTCATTTTCCATTTATATTTTTTGCTTGTGCGTGACACTTAAGAGTTTTTGTCCATTTTTTCCTCCTCTTCTAATTCCTCAATATTAGGGAATTAGTGTCTCTCTGCATGCCATTTACTATCAAACATAATCCCCTTTCCCCCTATTTCCTTCCATTTACATCCTTTGATGAGAAATATTTAGGCCACTACATGTCTTTATTCTTGTCAGACAGAGGCTGATGAAAGATCTGTTACAGGAAATTCAGCTCTATCTATAGAGTAGGATAGTTCAAAATACATGCTTAGACATATAGAAAGCAGAGACTGACAGCTGATAGATGCTGTAGACTTCTCATTGTTTTCTACCATGGTCATTATTCCAAATGTGTCAAAACATAGGGGAACAAATTTGTATACAAGTGAAGGGGCATATTTTTTGTCAGGGAAGACAGTGCAATATCCACTGTCCTATTTTTAAGATACCCATTATGAACATTTTGGTATCTGCTAAATGCCTTTGTAGAAGCCCAAGACCATTCCATTTGCTTTTTTGAATGTTTTTTCTCTTCAGTTTTGCCCTCTAACTGACTGTAATTACACAGGGAGGCTTAGTCTGAGTTTAACCACTGGCTTTCCTGTATGTCATTAGATAGTGTTGGGGGATTATCAGGCACAGCTGTAAACTGCAGTATATGTCTTCATTTTCTTTTTTAGGTTAGACTGTTTATAAGCCAAGTGTTTCAGATGACAGAGAAGGAGCACTAATCAAAGCTGACAAAGCAGAAGGAAAGCCTATGTTGAGCTACAAGGCTGTTTGCAACAGCCTTTTGCTCACCCCAAGGAAACAAGAGCATGCTGAAGACACAAGCTACATTTCTAGTGTAAAACAGAATTCTCTCGTGTTGGTGCTAACGTGCTCACCATTTCTGTGTTAGTGCAGCATGTGCCTTCCATGTGTGTGTCACCCTGTTCATGTGGTGTGCTGTTACCCAGACAGAGTTGCTTGTCCAGTCATGTGTGTGGAATATGCCATTGGCTTCTATCAGCAACAGTGAATCTTGCACAGAACTACAGCTCCTGCTGTGCTCTGAGCAGTGGATTATGCTCAGCAAAAGGTGTAGCACCCTTCATCCACCCTTCATCTAACATCTCTTGCAGCAGTGTGCAAAGGGACTCTGTGTGCATTACATAGCAAGCAAAAAGCAGCCCAGCGTGAAAACACTTCAGAAGGTGGATGGATGTTGGGAAGAGCTCTGAGGAAGGAGCTCTGTTTCCAGGCAGAGAGAGGAAGCACTGGGGCTGCTTGCTGTGCACAGCAGTGGTCTTTGCGAAGAGCTCACGTTCATATTGGGTTTGTGAGTTTCCTTTACCATCCACTTTAGGTCCCCTAACTTGCATCTGCTTTTATCCATACTTTCCTGCATGTGTGATTTGGATGAATGTATGTGAGACCTAAGTTTTAAATTTTGTGGGAAACACATCTGTTACTCTGGTGTTGCAAGACCCCTTTTACAGCACTTCTAAGTTTGCAGAAATCAAATGAAAATGATGGGGTTTGTTTTGAGGCATGTGTGTTTGAGACAGCACAAAAGTAATTTATATTGCATGGGTCTTCTAATTGCTGTATGAAGTATTTCTGTTAGCATCAATAGTTTCTATTATTGTATTAAATATTTCCCTGGTTGTGCTTCTGATTTAAGAAATAAAAAATTCCTAAGCTGTCACTTTTAACCACCTCTTCTTGTCTAAGAAAACTCTTGCTCAGTACTATGAGAGTCCAGTACCGTTCCAGGCCACCATCCTACTTCAGTAGGAGCTGTAAGAGTGCTGCTGGGTGGAGAATTTTTGTGTCAAGTCACCAACACTGCTCTGCTTCCACTGTAACCTGCAGTTCTCAGGGTATTGTTTTTGCCCAGAATATTTCTCCTCTTTTTGAAGCTTCTCATGAATGTAGTCAATGTCTTGCTATGCTCTTTTGAATCTCTTATGTCTGGGATAAATTCCAGGAGCTTTATGGTGTGGCTTTAGGCTCCACTGGGCTGGAGATGCTTTTACTTGTCACCCAGACAAGAACTCTCCTTAACTATTTAACACAAGAAAATAAAAGAAAAACAAACAAACAGCAACAAAAACCTGGTAAAAGCAAAATAAAAAATATAAAACCATTTTCCTATTCCAGGGTGGAGGAAGAAGATACCCTAGGCACAGCTGGCAATTAGTTGTATATTTTCTTCAGGTTTTTAACCAGCTCTCATAGAAATCTGGGTTTTGATGGACAGCTCTCTAATGACAGTGGACAGTGAGAGCAGCAAATTTAATATGCTCTGCAAGTCAGGGGTGTTGAAGTACCAGAAAACTGTGAAAGTCTGAGAGAAATGCCCTTGGAGCTTGCTTTGTCTGTTCACAACTTGCCCTTTCTTCTATTTAACCAGTTTGAGTCGAGGTTGTCTGCTCTAGGCTCCTCTGTGTCAGTGGAGTGGGGGAGTGTGAAGGGAGCTGATTTTTTTTTAATTATTTTCTTTTTTTTTTATTTTATTTTTAACCCAGAACACATGAGCAAAACAACAGGCTGTATGCCAGCTGAAATCATGGTGGCTCATGCAAAGTGTCAAAGTAGCTGTTGGTGCTGTCAGAAATCTGTTCTTGTTTAAGTTTGGCAAGACATAAACTAGTAAGTGACTCTCCAGAGGTATTTCTGTGATTATGTGGCAGGTAATGACACATTTACTGTGTTAACCACCTTGACTGTAGCTTGCTTGGCATGTCCAGCAACCTCCAATTAAATTTTAATTTACAGAAATAATTCCTCCTGATATTGCATGCTAGTACTCTGCAAGAGTCTGAAAACATCTAAGCCACCCTAATCCATTTGTTAAATTTTATAGGTGTTGCTTATCTTATGATTAAACAAAGTCTTGAGAAATAGGATTCTTCAGTGGAGCCCAGTTAAATCTTTTGCAAGGACTGCTAAAGCTTGCAAGTTAAACTGACACTGCAGATCATTTAAATCTGTATTATCTCATCAGTGGGTAATTTCCAAACCCCACTTATTATGTAAATGTATTCAGTAACCAGAAGAAAGATTAAGTATGTGAGAAATCGTACTTTTATATGCTGTAAGTCATCTTACCTGTGTTATGTCTGTTCTGGGTGAAAAACAGTGTCTGACTGTGACTGGGAGCCTCTCCAGGGATCTCATCCTCAAATCTGCAATGCTGTGATTTACAGGAACAGCCTTGTGATGCTTCTTGAACCTTTTGGAGCTTCCTGTTTCTTTCTTATTCTATCCAGGACTAATGTAATTTTAGCTACTTCTTAGCAATTAGATTAGGCACAGGCAATTTCCTTGTGAAATTGCCTGAGCAGGTTCTTCCATAAACTATAATAAACATATTGTGGCTCAGCAATATTTGGCAGAACAATTAAACTGGACTTCAGTGCCACAAATAGGTAGGTAGTTAAAAACCACAAATCTCCTCAGGTGCTTGTTTGAGTTTCTATAAACACAGTCTCTGTCTTGGCCATATGTGCCTTCTATTTATGGTTTCTGCTGCAGTCTATGCATCATTCACTCTGGAAAATCATGTTTTAAGTACATTGGTCAATAAAGCCCTTGCACCTCTTATCCCTCAAATGTGCCAACATTAGATGGTTTCAGTTTGTGCCAAGTGTGTCTTTGGTGTTTGTTTTAGAATAACACTGTTTTAAAACAATAGCCTTGAATGTTCAGGGATCTTAAGACAGAGGAAAGAGAGCAGTTAAAAGATTTCATAAAAATCAAGAATCACCTTTGTGAGCATCTTTCCAAATAAGCCTGAGAACTGTACAAACCTGACAATTTCTTGTTCATGCAAGGGCTGTATTGATTTTGTGCAGCATGACACATTCTGCTAGGTCTTTGTGCAAAAGAAACTGTGCTAACCCCCTGCCCCTTCCCCTGTCAACCTCATCACTTTCTGACTGCATGTGTCTGGTGCCCCTGCAGCTATCCCCATAAACACAAATGCCCCTTTAAACATCATTTCTCAAGCGTTTTCCTCTTCGTTTCAGAGAGCACAGAGAAAGCTGAGTGTCCCTGTTCACACAGAGACATACCATTACATTTCCAGCCAGTAGCCTGATTGCTAAAAAGAAAAAAAACCCTCACCCATGGGTAATTAGTACTGTGTGTGTAGTTAATCGATTTAAAATTAAATGCCACTGGTGCTGCTGAAAGGTCGTGCTGGGTTTTGTTGTTGCCTTAAAAAAAATCTGGTTTAGTGAAGATGTCTCTGAGAAGGAATATTGGTTCTTTGTGCACTGCCTGCAACAAAAGAGAAGCTGGGCGTGCAGTTTCCACAAAGGATGCTGCAAATTTTATTATCACCTAGATTGTGGGGTTTCTGTATTGGTTTTAAGAAAGAAGCCCGTCAAGGCAAGGAAGTGGCTGTATCTTCTTACTCACAGGAAAAGGAGCTCGTGTGCCAGCGGTCTTGTGGGTGAGATAGGAACCTCATCTCCTGCTTCCTAGTCCATCACCCTCATCATTAGATGATTCTGCCTCCCAGGCAGACTGATTACTTCATATTTTCATTCATTAATGATTTATCAGACAGCTCCTCCCCTAAAGGCTCATCTCCTCTGTTATACTCACAGCCCACACACAACCAGCAACATGTAGCTGCCAGCTGGCACTGGCTTTGGGAGAGCAAGCTGCTGGTAGCCCTCTCCACACCTCCTGCTGCCCCCTCCTCCCCTCCCTTCCCAGCTGCTCAGCTCACCTGCCTGCTCGTTGGTGGCTTCTTAGATTGCATCAAAGCCATGAAATGCCCCTGTGTCCTGTCCTCCTATTCCATCTCCAATCTGGTTGTTTAATGCGCTTTCCACAGCTACTTTTTCAATCATAAAAAAAAACCAGAAAGATGAGGTGAGCCCACCTGTAATGCAGCCACATTTGTGTCTTTGTTACAGAAAGAGTGGCCTCTGGTTTTGGTGAGAGGGTTTGCTCAGTGGTGACTTAGATTTTAGTAGAGAAGTGGGAGTGCTGGGGAGAGACTGAGCAAGCTGTGTCTGTGAGCAGGAAGGTGTGGGTTGGCAACAGTTTCAGGTTTTGCTATCAGGTGCTTGGCACAACAGTTCTGTTGAAATCCCTCTCCAGTTGTCTGTGTGAGAGAGTGATTTTTATCATGTTGCTGAAGATTAACTCTATTCTTGTTCTCTGTTCTGCTCCCAGGAATCAGGCATGCTCTGAGGTCTGGGAAAGAGAGTCCAAATGAATTCTCATGATGAAAGGGGGGAAAATCCAGAATTGTTTGCTGCTGCCCAGCTTGTCCTCTGCAGGCAGGTAGTTACTGAGAGCAGTGGGAACAAGGGCTGCAGGACAGGAAGAAAAAAATATAAGCTAGGAGGAAAGGAATAAATGAAACTCCCTTGAGTAATTTATACATTAATGTATAACTTTTCTGTGCTTAATCTACTCTTGGCAAGTGGTGGCTGATAACTAATTTTCTCTCTTACCTCTCCCACACCCTCCCAGCATCTTCAGAAGGGACATGTGACAAGAATAATAAATCTCATTATTTTAACAGGCTAAAATGGAAATTATGGATTAAAAGTGCTATGGATGCCTCAGTAGAGAGAAACTGACTGTTCCTAGGATGCCTAAAGTATATTTTCATTTGCACTGTTTTTGAGATCTTTCTGAATTTTTCTGGGCTCTCCACTTACCTCTTTACCACAACACTTTAAAATAAACCAGTGTAAAAGGCTTCAGTGTCCTTTTTTCAGAGCTCTTTTGCTCCTACTGCTTGAGAGTAGCTAGAGCCTGAGACTGCTCAGGCTTTGGGGGAAGTCTGGATCTAAATCTAGATTGGATTATTTTTTACTCTAGGTTTTTGAGTTGGAGCTTTGTGCTACTATTTTAAGGAGGGAGATGGAGGGTGAAGGGGAGTTCAGGCTGACACACATAGTGGTGCTGCAAGACTGATCAGTTTGGATGGCTTTGGCTTTGGAGCAGAGAGAGGTGTGTGAGAACAGTAGCTGGTTGTGTTCTTTGTGCAGCCAGGTGTCTGAAAAACCAGTGTCAGCTCTGAGAGTGTAGGAACTCTTGCTGCTCTGTGTCACAGGAGGCTTCAGGGCTCTCACAGAGAGGGCAGAAGGCCATGGCAGAGATCTGCTCACGCAGGTTGAGGGGAAAGTGCATTTTACATTACTCAGTTCAGAACAATGGGAAAACCAAGAACAACAGCAAGTAACTTATTTCAAGGGGTAGACTGTGAGCAGAGCAGGGACTTGGGACATGGCTCTTGCAAGCCTCTGGACCACAGACACAGCCCATTGCTTGCTGTGAGGCTGGTGCATCCCAGAGCTGTGGCTGAGGATGGCAGCTGAGATGGGTGAAACGCTTCATGCGTTTGCTGGTGTGCCGGAGCTTCTGCCAGGTCTCTCAGTAAAACCTATCAAACCTGGCACACGACTGTCAGCAGAGCTAAGGGCTTCTTGCCTGAGGAGATTTCTGTCGGAAAGCTGAGTGTAAATTTACAGCACCTGACTACTTTACTCTCTGCTCTCTGTGTGGGGTGTGTTACCTTGTGCATAGGATGCATTAACTGTGCAAGAAGTTGCTGTAGTGCAAAGAGTACGCACGGAATTTCCACCTAGTGCTAACTGTCTAGGGTAAAGCACAGTTTGCCAAGCAGTTGTTTGGTTTTTCCTTGCATCCCATTAGCTTTGTCACTTGGGTTGGAGCACAGGACATAAAAAAGAGGGACTCTGAACCACACCTTTTCCCTGCAAAGTGTGTACTATGCTTTTGTTACCTTACTGAATTGTTGCATTTGTGTCTGTCTTGTAAAAGGAGTGAGAGGAGAATTTTTGTAAGTGCAGCAGGTCTTCACATGACCTGGCAGAATCACAAACTGCTGCAGTTAGAAAGGGTGTCTGGAAATCATCTACTCCAGCCCTCGGCTCAAACCAGGGCAAACTTAAAGTTGGTGTCTCAGAGTCATATCCAGGTGGGGTTTGGATATCTCCAGCAATGGAGACCCCACAGCCTCTCTGGGCAACCTGTGCCAGTGTTCATCACCCTCACAGTACAAGAGGTTTTTTTTCATGTTTAGTCAGCATTTCCTGTACTTTAATTTGTGTCCATCACCAGTTACTGGAAACCACTGCAAGGTCCTGCCTTGTTTCATTTACTGCCTTCCATGAGGTATTTATACACATTAAAAGAGCCTCCTCCAGGCTGAAGAGTCCCAGCACTCTCAGCCCTTCCTTATAAGATGGATGGTCTAAAATCTTAACCATCTTTGTGGCCCTTTTACTGGATCTGCTCAAATAAGTTCATATCTCTTCTGTACAAGGGAGCCCCAGATTTTCAGGGATCCCTAAATTGAATCCAGCACTCCAGTCATGTCTTTCCAGTGCTGAATACAGGGGAAGGATCATATTTCTCAACCTGCTGGAAGTGCTTTTTCTGATGCAAGCCAGGAAGCTGATGGCCACCTTTGCCATGCCATAAGGGAGCATTGCTGGATTGTGTTCAACTTAGTTTCTACTGGAACACTCAGATTTTCTCCTGCAGTGCTGCTTTCAAGCTGGCCAGCCCTGGATTGCCTGAACCCTGCTGATTCAGGTTGGCATTTTCAGCTTTTTCTCATGTTTAATGTGTCTGTGGCAGCTATTTCTTTGTGCAGATTATTTGGTCATTTTACATAATTACACTGTTGAACTAATTAAACTATCTTCCTGAAATCATCTCCTGTGGAAAGCAGTTCACAAAACAAGGCTCAGTGAGGCTAGCACCAAAATGGAACATGTAACCCACCTAACGTATTGGGGTTTATTTCCTCCCTTTTTCTCACGCTTAAATGTAAAATAAGCATTCTACTGAAGGAACCAGGCAAAGGCTAATTTGCCTCATTTGAATGTGAAAAGGAGCCCACATCCTTCCTGTGCCCCGCAAAGAATGCAGAAAGACTTTACAGAGAAAACAGATGTACTAATATGTATCACTTGTTGGGGGCAGGGGGAATCCAGGGTGCTGCCATCACAGCCGTGCTGAACTTGCAAGAAAACAAAAGCACCAGCATACAAAATATAATTCTGGGAAGCTGACAAGGTTGGGACTCTTTTCTTTTGCTTATATTTATGCTCCTGGCATCTGAAAAAATATATATACAAAAGGAAACATGGAGCCTCATTTTTCATGCTTCATCTTCGGGGAAGATGGTTAAGTGCCCAAATGCAAACAAGAAGCAGAGGCTCCAGCCTAGCCATAGGGAAATCTGCATTTCAGAGACAATATTGCCTCACCAGAAGAATTCACTACTGACATCATATACAAAACAAACATAACTTTTGGAAGTATCCCTTGATTTCATTTGTGTTTTAAATACCTCTCTAACATGTAAATATGAAAGAGTTTGTCCTCTTAGCTTACAAAAAATGCAGGATACATGGGGAGTTTTAATGGTCTGATTGTTTTCAGCATGAGAGATAGAGAACAAATGAACTCAAATGTTATTTTTACAGCTATGCAATACTAGTTAGAGTTCTGTCCTTTCCTGACCCATCTGTTTATCCCTTTCCAAGAACTTTGGCATTGAGCAGTCAGCACTGATGGTCAGCTTGTGAATTTGCTGGTGTTCATAACTTCTCAAATTCAACAACTTGCCTGATGCAGATTTGGCCCTGTAGCAGTATAGAGTCTCTTTCCAGGTTTTAGCTTGCAGACTGGAGGCAGTTGCATGTGGCAATTTATATTTTATTATATACATGTATTGTCAGTCCCAGTAATAAATAGGAGAATGCTTTAAAGTTGTCTCTTAAAAGGCTACCTCAGACTTCCTAAATTAAAAACTGCTTTTCCAAAAGCAGAGAAGTGAAGTGTAGCAGTTACTCAGATTTCTTTGTTCAGCAGTGGTAGCTGAGTAACATCCATGGGTAGCTGCAGTGCTTAGTGAAGATGTTGTGCTCTTTTCCCTAAATGCAGCACAATGCACATTTTCTTATGGTCTGCGATACTGAGGTTCACTTCAAATTGACATTTCCTGTTCTTTCTGCTGTTTGCAACTTTGGAAAGTGTTCTTTATTCACAGGAGTTTTAAATCTATAGCACTGACATACAAATATCTGGCTGTGGATAAGACAGGCTCAATAACCTTTAAAAGAGAAATTTAAGCCCACTTACCTAAATCACTTAGATGAACATGAATGGAGCACAACAGCTTGAGGTGTTTGAGTTGCAGTTTAAGTGCTGGCTTGTTTTGTACGATCAGGGTAAATAAAATCTTGGCCTTGAACTGGTATCTGTGTTTGGAACAAACATCTCAATGCAGCACACTGCAGAAGGAAGGAAGCAGAAGAGAAATTAGATCACTTTCCTGCATTATTTCTTGTAAGTGTAGTCTTCTTACGTATGGAACACACATTTCCTGTTGTAAAAATATTGTAACAGCCTGCAGTAGACAAACAACAAATAATCTGCTGTCGCTGAAAACTGGAGTCAGAGGGGAATGTTTAGAGGGAAGTATTGGAAGACTGCAGATGATTGGATCTTCCTGCTCTGTAAAGATAGTGAGCGTGAGCTACATAACCACTGCTGTGGTTGTCCTAACAAGCACGGCTTTACAGTGTGGAAGAAATAACAGACTGACTCTTTATACAAATGGCAGTGTAAAGGTATGAGTGCATTTGGTTCTTGCTTTTTGTTTTGTATCATCTGTGCATTTAGACAGAACCATGTGAGTATCTTAATCCCCTCTTCTTCATGTGCCTTTATCCTGGAGTGTAGGTGCTTCCCTTATCTCTGTCTACAGTGGTATGGTTTGTACCCATATTCCATACATTCTCTTACAGCACCGTTAAGTCCCAGCTGCGTGAACTGCACCAGCTGTGTTTTGTGATAGGAATCAAGGAGCTGAGAATCCAGTTCAGTAACAGAATCACCAATCACAGAATTGTTTGCATTGGAAGAACTTTTAAAGTTGTCTACTCCAACACTCTTGCCATGGACAGGGATGCCTGCCACTAGACCACGTTACTCAAAGCGCCATCCAACCTGATTCCAGCAACAGGACGCCTGCAACTTCTCAGGCAGTCTGTTCCAGTGTCTCACCACCCTCATTGTAAGACATTTCTTCCCATTTCCAGTTTAAATCTATCCTTTTTCAGTTGAAAACTGATTTTTTTTAAAAAAGTCACTAAAGGTCATGGTAAAGAGTTTCTCTTCATGTTTCTTGTAAGCTTCCTTTGAAAGTGTTCTAAGGCCTTCCTGGACTTTTCTCCATGCTGAACAACCCCAACTCTCTCAGTCTGTCTACATAGGAGAGGTATTCCATCCCTCTAATCATCTTCATGGCCCTCCTTTGGACCTGTTCCAGCAAGTCCAAGGCCTGGTGCTGGGGATCCCAGAACTGGATGCAGAACCCCTGGTGGGATCCCACAAGAGCAGAGTAAAAAGACAGAATAACCTCCCTTGACCTGCTGGCCACACGGTTTTTGATGCAGCCCAGGATTCAGCTGGTTTTCTGGGCTGGAGTCCCATGTTGCCAGCTCATATCCAATTTTTCATCCACTTTTCCCCCCAAGTACTTCTCCACAGGGCTTCTTTTAGTTCCTTCATCCCCCAGTCTCTACAGATGCTGGTGATTGCCCTGACCCAGATGCAGGATCTTGCACTTGGCCTAGTTGAATTTCGCAGGGTTTGCACAGTCCCACCTGTCAAACCTGTCAAGGTCCCTCTGGATGACATCCCTTCCCTCCAGCATGTCAATGGCACCACTCAGCTCAGTGTCATCCCCAAGCTTGCTGAGGGTGCACTCGATCTCACTGCCTTTGCCATTAATAAAGATCTTGAACAAGATAGGCTTAGATGAGATATGAGGAAGAAATTCTTTACTGTGAGGGTGGTGAGGCACTGGAACAGATTGCCTGGAGAAGCTGTGGATGCCCCATCCCTGAAAGTGTTCAAGGCAAGGATGGGTGGGGTTTTGAGTTACCTGGTCTAGTGAAAGGTGTCCCTGCCCTTGGCAAAAGATTGGAACAAGATGGTCTTTAAGGTCCCTTCCAACCCAAACCACTCTATGATTTTATGATTAAATTGTATATAATTCCTGATGATTGGTCACCTTAAAATCCTTATTGCCTGAGCCTTGTGATGCTTAGGCAGGTCCCAGCATAGAGTAAAAGATTCTGCGGCTTCTGATGCTCAGCCAAACTGTGGGCCGCAACTTGCGGCCACACTCTGGGGGCAGGTCACATAAAGGACAGTAGACAAAGGACAAAAGTCTGCTTCTACTTTGTGCAGGGGTGGTTTAATGTTCCACATCAAGTAGCTTCAGTGGCTGTTGCACATGATCACTCTTCTCTCAGACCACACCTCCTGCGGAAAGTTACCATTAAAAATGGCAATCTTTATCTGTCTCTCAGTCGTGGTCAGGTAACAGATGCGGGCTTTTATTGTGGTAGAGTGACCCACACAAGTAGCTGCAGAAGAGCAAAGTGAGAATCCTCACAAGACTTTCTCTTCCTGGAAGCACTCCAGGCATACAGAAAGGGGAAGCCTTAAGTATCTCATCTGTTTTTTGTGTTAAACCATTGCAGACAATCTTTCTGTATGGACTGATGGGGGAGGAGCTGGAGGACTGGGAGAAAAGAAAAACTGTAAATAGCAGAACTGGAAGCCTTTCTTAGGAGAAGGAGTAAAAGGGAGAGGAGGAAATGAGCTTGAGATCTGCTTTTTTGTTTGGTTTTTATTGTATAAAGTTGAGGGACCAGCCATGTTCAACCCTGATATTTTCCCTGGTGAGTTCTGAAAAACTGTATCAATGATGTGTGGGTCTTCCTCTTTTTACAGAAGTCATTTCAGAAGCAACGTCACCAGGTGGAGAAGAAAATCTTTAGCTCAGTCTTTTATTCTCAGGATAGACATTGTGGAATCCTTGATCTGGTTTCCTACCATAATTCATCTTTCTTATGGAAAAAATATTCCCAGCTTCTCTTCTTGTTGTCCCTGTGCAGAAAAATGTCGGTGTTGTCTCAATGTTCTCTGACTTCAAACTATGCAGCCCCAGAGCAGGCTAGAGCTTGGATATTTAAGTGAGTGGCAAGGCAGGAAAGTATAGTCCTGACAATTATATTGAGAGCAGGTCCATGCAGCCCCCTAAATTTTAGAAGCATGTGAGAAAGGGCAGAAGAGTGCTTCACATTAAGCAGAGGGAACTATGTTAGGAACTCTTTTGAATGTGCTGTGGCCATAAAGGACTGCATTAGGCTGTTCCTGGGGCTTTAAATTAATATTTCCTATAGGACAAATGTTTCATGCATGTTATGTGCAAAGAGCCAATTATATACACAAGTCATGTGAATTTAAGCTATAAATTAAATGCAGTGTATACATACAAATGCTACTTTAGGAACGTTTTCCTTGGTTTTCCTTTCTTAGCATGTATCAGTATTGCTGCTGGGAGGTGGGCATGTTGTTGTCTGGGGTTTGGGTTGTGCTTTGTTTCCTCTCATTGTTTTCTTCAGTGAGGAAAGGATATTGGATAAAACTCTTTTCTGGTCTCTGTTGACATCAGCACATTCGATCTGCCTGCGTCCAAAAGAATTATGTCAAAGCAATTGCCTGCATTTGTTTCTTAGCGTGTTCTCCAGCAGCTCTGTCGCTTGAGGGTCAGACTGGAATACATTAAACTGGAATTGGGGCAGAAACTGCAGCCAGCCTCAGGTCAATGATGCCTCTTGAGATTTGTGAAAGTGACACTTCTGGGGTTCATTGCATTAAATTCCATAGCATTACTGTGTCTAGTCTGGGTGAATTACAAAGGCAGATGGGATGGTTACTTTCACATTCTCCTATTTAATTCTGTGTCTGTGTCTAGAATAAAAGGAAAAGCCTTGCATCTGATTTACTGTTGATTTACTGCAATTTTTTTTTTAAAATCCATGTATTAAAGCCCTTTACTTCTATGTAGTTTTTATCATTTATAGTTAGGAAGATTATCACAGTTACTTCACCTGTAAAATTCTATTCCTGGAGTCTGGCCTATGTGATCCTTGGTACATCTTTTGACAGAAGCCTTTACAAGGTTTAAAAAGACAGTTGCAAGTGTGCTTAACAGAACATCCTCATGCTGTAGGATGTAGCTGGGGTTGTGCCAGAGGGAGAGGGGGAAAAATGTATCCAGGAGGACAGAAAATGTAAAGATGCAAAAATGCACAATTCAAACTGTACTTTTGCAGGCTCTGATTCATCTTTCATTAGTAGCTTTGAAACCTTGTTCTCGATCAGCTTTCCCTAAACTTCTGCTCTGTTAGTGACTAAGGAGTTGCCAATCACAGTTTTGAGCTGTTGGCAGGAACTGTTGATAGGAATGCTGGATATAGCAGAGCTGAAGTGGTGGGGTGTGTGTGAAGGCATGTACTCATACACGTACATACACACCACTATTGGACAGGCCTTTCTCCTCCCTAAAATTTGTACAAACTTCCTTGCTGTGATTCACTCTGCAGAAGCTTTGTACTACATGCTTACTGAGGACAGGATCTTTCTTTTATGTTTGTGACATATGACCAAGATTTTACTATCCTGTGCATGCTGTGTTTTAGCAGGCATCACTTACAGAGCGTAACCAAAAGTTTGGAAAACACGTTTTTTCCACCTGTTGAACATAAAAATAACTGTAGAACCATAATTAAATTTAATTAGATGTTTGCATGAAATAACACCTTCTAAATCTCTGGAGTGGCATATGTGAACTAGTCCTTAGTTCAAGTAATTGAGATTATTTTATCTGTTTTATTTGCAGAATTTACACTGCAGCATTCAGTCATAAATGGGTTCATTCCAGAAGCTTAAAATGAGATGATGCCAGCAACTGGCACAAATCAAACACTTCCAGCTTTCCCACTCCTGCACATTGATAGGATTAATACTTTCTGGCCAAAGGCCCAGGTTAAGACAGACAGCACGCACAAAAGCTTGTGCTGCCTCCTTAAAAAACACCAAATTTAAATATTGGCAGGCTGTGAGATGAAGCAAATTCAGTCACCAGGGCCCCAGAGCTGAACACGTGGTCCTCAGGAACCCAAATGCCCATCCCCAGCCTTGGGACAGATAACCAAAAGCTTTCTTGGCAGCGCCCAGTTCCCTCAGCATGCAGAAAGGGAAGGAGAAGACAGGTAGATGCCCTGAGTGACCTGGGAGGTTCCGGCAGGAGCAGTGCTCATATCCATTCATTCTGCATAAAAAATTTCCAGGAAGAAGGTAGCTAGTCCACCAGTTCATCCTAAAAGGGTGAATTTGGGAGGGCAAATACCAGTGAGGTATGGAGGACTCTTTTCCACAGCATAATTCTCTGAGGTCACCTTCTGTGGCCAGGTGCTGCTGGAATGAGATCCCTGCCAGCTCCCTAGGACAAGGTCCCATTGGCACTCAGCAGATGAAGTGAATTGCTGAAACAAGGAATCACCGGTGCTTTCTCAGTGGCAGTCGTAACATCACCCATCGGTTTCCTAAAAGTGGTTTCCTTGGCATCTCAATGTGAGGAGCTTTGTACAGTGAGGTTTTGCGTGCAGCCAGGTGCTGGGAATTGAGAGAGGCTGCCTGCAGATCCTGCAGAAGATGGACAGTTAGGTGTCATCCGTACTGAAATGGCACCTCATCCCCAAAAGCCTGGGGTTTCCCTGGAGATGTTTTGTAAGCTGTGAACAGGAAGGCTGCCAGGATTAATACCCTGCAAGGGGAAGGAGAGTTTCTTGGTGGCAACACAGAGCACAGTGTGGTGCAGTGACCACTCAGCTCACCTGCAGGAGCTCCTGCTTTGTGACAATTAACCCAAGCTGTGTGGGCATGCATCCTTCTTGAATCAAGCATGATTACTTTCACAACTTCACAGAGGTGGGCAGGACCTCATAACCTGTGGTGCAAAGGGTTAATTACTGGTTAATTTGGTATAACACATCATTGCTGAACAAGCAGAACAAACTTGCCTGTTCACAGCCTGGATTGGAATAATTTTCAGTCCTGATGTAATTTCTACCTTTGCTAGATCAGAGTCTGCTGTTACCAAATTTATTCAGTGTAAGAATACTGCTATACCACGAACAAAATAACAAAATTCCCTCTAAGATTTTTGTTTGTAATGAAGCCTTCTGGAGCCCAGTGTTTTCAATTATTTAATTTGTCTTCCCTGAACACTCTGCCAGTTTTTCCAATTGTAAAATGGAGGAGCAGAACCTGATACATTATTCACAAAGCAGAGGAACAAGAACCAAATACATCATCACCGTAACCTACCTACTCATCTTTTGATTTTCATTTGTTTGTACAGCTGAGGCTTGCATTAGCCCTTTTGGCCACAGCCTTGCGTGGGGAATTCATGTTGAGCTGATTGCTTCCCAGGACCCCGGGTCTCACATTCAGTCTCTGCTTCGGAGGATAGAGTCCTCTCTCTCCCTCTCATCCTGTAAGTATGGCCTGGATTCTTCATTCTCATAAGGTGATTTTGTACTTGGCCATATTAATACCTAAACTGGTTTCTCCCATCTTGCTGCAGACCCCAGTTGCTCTGTGTCAGGCTTGTTCTTTTGTGGTTTGTTTTCTGCCATTCCCAGTCTCATGTCTAACCACAACGACTTAACTTTCATCCAGGTCACTGGTAATGCTATTAAATAGTAAAAGGATGATCACCAACGCCTGTGGAATCCAACAGGAACCCATTTGTTTGCTAATAAATAGTTTCCAATTTACAGTTACACTTTGGTTTCCTTAATTTAGCAGCTTTTTAATACTTCTAATATGACTGTGGACTCAAAAGTGACTTCAGTATGAAATAGGTTTAAGGTTTTAGACAGATCCTATGCAGTGCTCTCCACCAATGGAGACCTGCTCTCCCTGTACAGATGGAGACATTCCATGTAGGCTTCAAAGCATTCATAAGGATATTCTACAGAACTAGTCAAATGACTTAGATTTGTAATACTGTTAACGATGCTGCCTTCATCAAGTGCACTTGTAATTTTTGCAAGAAATTACATCAAATTAGTTTGACAGGATCTATTTTCCTTAAAGCCAAGTTAATTGACTTTAATTACAGAGCTTTGAAAAAAGTTATTAATTGAGGCCGATGCCTCTGCAAAATACTGGAGACTCATCCAACTGGCCTGTAATTACTTTGTACCCTTCTCAAATAGTAGCCCAGTATGAGCTTTCTTCCTGTCTTTGGTCCTTCCCCAAGGGCCAAGATCTGCTTTAGATGCAGTAGCAGCTCCAAGGCTGCCTCTGAAAACCTTGAGACAAGTTGATTTCTAGCAACTAATCTGAATCACCCAGAATCGTTTATCTGCTGCTTAACATCCCCTCTCCAGGGGCTGCTGTGGTGGGAAGCTATTTCATTACCATCATCATAAACAGATCATCCAGCCTTTTACCTGTGTGTTAATCGGAAACATTTACTGAATAACTTCTGCTGCTGTCATATTGTAATGAACGTTTCTACAATTTTTATTGTTCAGGATTCATCTTTCATAATCTGCTTAGAAAATTTAAAATGTATTTCTGATTTTATGTGCCTTTATTTTTTTTCTAGTATCTTCTTGCTTCCTGTATATAATCTTTATTTTAGCTTTTTTTGCTTCTTATTATCTCTTCCTCTTTCCCCTTTCATGTACCAGTTTTCTATATAATATTTTATGTGTTTTTTCACTTCCCTGATAAACCCAGCTGTTGGGTTTTTTCATTGTGTGTTATTTTTATCTAGCCCATTTCCATGGTTGTAAGACTGTAGGCATTTAGGAAATGTCTTAAACTGCTTGCAGATGTCAGCAACTTTCTGTATGTTCTGCCTTCAGCCTGATTTGACTCCCATTCACTCTAGTTGTGCGAAACTGCTTTTCAGAAAGCATGCACTAGGATTTTAATTTGTGTATCTCTAAAGAGCGTACACTCACATATTGCATAAAATTCTGGTCTGGATTTGATTGCAGACAACGTTAACTATTTGCACAGGAAGTGTTGGTCCTTTTCAGTCCAAACAAGCAGTAACCTTCTGGTTTGTGACCGTTTCCTCTCTACTGAGACAAAGTCTCGAGCGGGGATGCTCTGGCTCCTGTGCTAGCCCACGTATGACTCACGGGCAGCTCAGGTGTACCAGCAGTGAGTTGTGCGTGTGCCAGCACTGCAGCTCCTGCCCAGTGCAGCCCCTGGTGGGGCAGGGACCGAGGGGCTCCTGCTGCACGTGGGGTGGGTGCTGGTGTGACCAGCGTGGGGTTCTGCTCGTGTGTGGTGGAGCTCAGCTCTTCACCTTGTGGCGATCGTGCTGTGAGCTGCTCCTGTCCCCTTTGGTGCTGCGAGGCCAGTGTTGTAGATCACTCATTGGCAAGGCTTCATTTCACACAGTTAGGAAGGCCAATCCTTTTTTGAATTTAGGGGTTAGTAACTTGTCATTTGTAGTCCTTTGGAAAGGACAGGCCTGTGTTAGTGCTAGTGACACAAGGTCTCCAGAGTAACTCAAGAAGGGATTTTGTACTTCTTGTACGTAAGTGTTGAAGAAGCTCATCATCCCTGTAACTCTCCAAGATTATTTATTTCCTAGTTGTCAGTTACTCAGATGTCATTTGTGACACATATGGCCTGGCACCACCCTCTCCCATTTGGATTTTTTAAATTGGCTACAGTTGTTTCTGTTAATAGTATAATAGCCTAAATATAAGTATTATTTTTCAAGAGTACTATTTTGCATTGCTAGTTTATAGGCAAATATATAGGGTTATAGAGGGTTATCCATTTTTTTCAGAATCCTGTAATTAGCATATAAGCAACTGAAAAGTGTCATCTTCTCACAGCCTTTGCTTTGGTTGATGTTCTCCTTGATATCACGCTAAATGTGCTTGTGGTCACTTATTTGACCTGACCCTCCCAGCCAGCCTGGCTTAGAGCGTCAATTTGTTCCCTATCAAGAGGTCCTTTTCCCTTTACAATACAATTCACAAATCTGACACTTGTCCCCGGTGTTGTGGGGACAGCACAGTTGTTAATTTCAGTGGCCTTTAGTTTTTTGTCTCTTTGTGCTAGGAAAGAGGGATGAACTCCAGACAAGATCTCCAGATCTGAATTGTCAGGAGTTGTGTATTTCACAAGGCTTATCACAGAGTCATTTTCAGTGAAACCATCCCTGTCTGCTCCAGATTACCACCCAGTTTTGCCTTTTTATTTCAAATACAGAGAAACCTCTGTGGACTTTTCCTCACACACTGAGGGTGTAGAATACACCTTTGGTCAGTCGGGTTCAGCTTTCCTAGCTCTGTCCCTTCCCAAACCTCCCCCTGCCTACTTGCTGCAGTGGCAGAGTGAGAAATGAAGAAGGTCTTGATGCTTTGCAAGCACTGCTCAGCAATAACTTCAACATGGGTGAGTTATCAACACTGTTGTGCTCACAGAGCTGAAGCACACACAGCAGGGTTTGGGATGCTGTGGTGAAACTGAACCCTGTCCAGACACAGTAAACTTACCTAAGCTGTCATCTAGCAGTAAGCTGCTGTCATACACTGAAACCACAGTGGGTTTGAGAGAACAGATCTCACTAGAGAACTTTTCTGTGGGTGTGTGAGCATAGGCAAGGTTTCTGTGTGTCCCCATTACTGGTGTAGTCAGTACCTTCAGCACTCACTGCCTTTATCACAGTGTGGTTGCCACCCAGTTTGGGGGCCCCGCCTGTCAGCACCTTTTCTGTTGTGGATGAAGCCAGCTACAGTGATGGTGAGAAAGCTGGGGGTCTCTCTGTGGGCTGGCCACAGGCAAATGTTTGCTCATGTTTAGGAAGAGTATTTTTCCCCCAGTGTAACTGGACAAATAAGGGATTTAAATAACTCTATTAAAATGTTAGTAGTAGCAGCCTAGAAGAAATGAGAGCCCCTTCAGGAGGGAATGGTGTCTGCAAGGGTTTCAAAGAAATTCTCCTGATTTGAGACTCAGCTTGCTCCCTTTTTCTTGCTGTCACATCCTCCAAGTTCTTCAGTCACAACACAGAAATCAGACAAGGCAGAGAAGGGGTTAGTTTAATTCCTGCATGAGTGAAGTGGGATGGGGAGGAGCAGTGAGGGTTTTTTTGAGAGAAAATCTTTTTTATGCCTCTTTCATAGTTCACAGTGGCAAACAGGCAGAACTTCTTTACTGTGTCCTTCCCCTTTCTCCCCTTCCTTCCCTGCCCATCCTGATTCACATTTGGCACTCTGCTCTGCACTGCTCCCGTACTGTGGGTCAGATGAACACCCATTAATCCTGGGTAGAATCTAAAAATAAGAATTGAGGGAAAAAAATCAGAACAGTGTGAATCAACCTTCAATCATCTTTCTGTTCTCCTAATGGGAGAAAAGAAAGAGGAAATCAGTGGAGACGCTGTTTTACTTCTTCTCTTTCCAAGACAAAATTATTCTGGCATTTGCAGCAGTTGTTCTCTTGCTATAGGTTTTCTAATTTACACACTTAAAAGGCACTTCAAAATTTAGGTGCATTAGCTCAAAATGCTTAGGCAGACCATCCACCCACTTCTCTCTGCTCATGAATAGGGCTACCACAAGCAGCCTGATGAAGGAGGAATGTAGCTCAAAATCACACCCTTGAATTTACATTGTGTTCTCAGAGCCAGGGATAGATCTGTCCTTTGTGGGGGTTAACTCTAAAGTAAGCAGTGTGGTTACTGTATGTAGCTGCTGCCATTTGTTCTTCATTTCAAAGATTATTTTAACACATTATCAGCATAAAAAAAAATCCTGTGTACAGTTTTGAGTCTGAGTTGCTGTTCAGTTCATGAGCATAAAACCTGCAGGCCTTCCCTCTGAAGTTAGTTACACATAAGACTTTTTCTTTTAGATTGCAAGTGAAGTTTGGAGGTTGGTGGGAAAAGAAAAAAAAAAAAACACAGAAGAACCTTTTCTCAGAACTACTGCATTTTTCTAGGGCATCTTTTTTTTCAAAGTAGTAAAATCCCTGAGACTGTACGAGGCATAACTCAGTTACTGTAACTTTAAGATGTTGCAGCATGAGCCTTTAATTGCTTCTTGTGTTTTGTTCTGGCTTGGTTTTGCTGAAAGGGATGTATCACAGGGAGTGGAAGAGAATTCACTGTTTTTTGAAAAAGATGAGGCCCTGACATTCACAGACTTGGCTGGCAAAGAAGCTGCACAAAACCAAAAGGGTGGAGACGTGTCCTTTCATGGGCAGTTTGGAGGGGTTTATCTTCTCTTCTTGCACCAGGGAGCTTTTGATTAGGGCTGCTCAAACAGCATTGTGGTAATGCAGCTTCCTGTGGCCTTGCCAGGTGACGTCCCCCCAGACAGCTGCCAGCCAGTCCCACCACCACAACTGGCCCTCAAAGAGCACATGGACGTGGTTATTGTTCCTCCTGCCCAGCTGGAACACTGACTTCCTTTTTCCTCTCTAGCTTGTAATAAATGGATCATATAGCTTTATGGATAATAAACAGATTGTCTGGGTTGTAGTAAATCTCTTGCCAGAGGGGGACCAAGACATTCATCGCTCTTCCTGGCCCTGAGTAACCACTCGCCCTGCCCCATGGACAGCTGGGCTCACAGCCTCTGGCAGAAGCCAAGGCTCTGGTTGTAGCTCAGGGAAGTACTTCCACATGCACCCCCTCTTCCCTGGTCCTGACCCCCAAGGCTGGCTGAAATTAAAGGGGCAAGGCGAAGCCCAGATCTTCATTTTTCATAACTGGCTTTTGGTTCCGGTCCCAAAGGGGAAAAGAGGGAAGGCAAGCACAGGGCCACGCTTTGCAGACATGTGTTATAACTTAAACCTTGTCTGTAGCGTCAGGAAGCTGTTGTTTCCAGAGCTGTGTCCCCAGTCACTCAGCAATGGAGAGGAACAGCAGGGCAGAATATGGCACTTCAAAGCCCCTTCCAGGGTCTGCTCTTCCACAGCAGCTGGAGCTGCTCCCTTTCCTGAACCCCTCCTGCCACCATTGTAGAGGACTTCCAAAGCAACTGTAAGCTGACAAGAAACAATAGTAAGAGCAATCCAGCACTGTAAAAGCATTTGCTTTGAGCCAGGGCAGTATGGCAGTCACTGCTCATCTGAGGCTGCTCTTCCTGCTCTTCCAGCTATGGATGGCCATGGACATGGGGCAACAGCCTGACTTTTGACTGCTGCAAATAAACAATTGAACTCTTGGGGTTTTTTTCTGCTCAGACCACTAAAGCAGAATCTGAGAGGGAAGCATTAAAGGTCTCCCTCAAAAATCAAATTATGCAGCCCAGGAATTGTTGAGTGTTGTTTTGAAACATACTTGATGTTTTGCCCTGGTGTTTCTGGCTTTTTGTTCAGGAACATGACTTGTGTATGTGAGATTTTCTGCATATCTTTAACAGTCAGAGGACATCCAGTGGTAGTACTATGTCTTCTCTGATTTACATTTTTTAATGCAGCATGACAAGCGTGGTGCACATGTAGATTTGCAAGAATTCTACACAAATCTCCAGCTTTATTCAAAGCTGAACTGGATCTATCACAATGCAGTAAAATTTTATTTTTTCTGGATCAGACCTTAGCGTAAAACATTATATATATATACAGTAACCTGCAACCCACAAGCTTGGGAAATAATGAATAACAGCCAGGAGTTTGAATTTTAAAGTATATGTTGTATCTCTCTGACCTAAAAATTGGGGAATCACTGGCTAAGCTGGAATATAGGCAGTCCTCTAAAATGTCCCAGAGTTAATAGATGAAAACAAAAAAATAATACAATAAATGCTGCTGTTTTATTCCATCTGTTTCATTTGAGTTGGCTTGAAACTGACACAGTATTAATTCTGGAAATCCAAAATGCTCCCATCAGCATAGATATGAGTCAAAGAGAGGTCAGCAAGCAGATAGCATGAGAATTACTGACCTGCATAAGACTAGTTTAGTTGCCCAAGTTGGAGTGCCTTCCTAGTGACTTGTAATGGTCAAAGTGGGTGAGTGAGACTTTTCTGAAAATTGGGGAGTTTAATGTGTCTCAGAGTTGTGTTTCGAAATACCTAGCCCATCAGTTTCTCTCTAGAAGCTACTAATAGGGCATGGAAAGCAAAACATTTCAGCTTCGGGGTAAATTTCTGTGTTGATTATTCCCATATACAGCCTGCAGGAGGCATTCCACAGTCATTTTTAAAGTCTCTTTTAAAAATTCTTGGAGTTCTTATTCTTGGAAAGCCTTTTCTGTCCTCCTTGAACCTTCACGGTAACTCAGAGTGTGGCATTTGGAATATTAAATCCTACGGTAGCTCGTAACATTTGGTTTATTTGATGTCACAGACTGATAGTTCTGTGGTGCTTTCAGCAAAACATAAAGCACCAAGATGGCCCTTTTTAGAGATTTCATTTTTCTCAGCCATGCTGGATGCAACCCTTAGTTTGATTCATGCCTGTTCACCACAGAGACTGAATAAAAGTCAAGGATTTTTGCTTCTGATTTCCTTTTAACATAACTATTTCTTAACTCAGCTTCCCTGCTGATGCTTTTCAGACAAGATTTTTAAGACTTGGTCAGAAAAAAGCAGTTGCCAGTTACCAGTCATCCAGCCTATCCCTTTCATGTTTTTTACTGAGAGAAGTTATCTTAAAAATATGCCATCAGATTTCATTCCAGAGAAGTCCAGGAGGAAAGAGAATGCACCCTGCTGGGTCTGAACCTGCTCTCCATCTCTTCAGCAGGCTGGAGCCCTCTCCTGTGCCAGTTCCCTTTCGTCTGCAAGGGGTTGGACTGCAGAGGCCACAGCATGGATTGAAGGGTGCAGGGTAGACAGGTTTTTCCCTGCATCTCCCAGTACCTCTCTCTCAAACACTCTTAGGACCTATTTTCTCTTACAACTCTAAAAAAAGAAGGTTCTGGAGATGTACCATAATTCAGACTTTCAGCTGTGAGTTGCAAAAGCTTATGAGAAAACTTCTGATGCTCGGAGGGAGTGAATTTACACCATTCTTCCCCCCATCCATATGCTTACTACTGCAGAAGCAAAGGTTAATCAGTACTTTTGGCTTTTCAGATATCACATGTTGGAGCTTTTAAAATAGAAGTATAAAAAAAGGAATTTTCCTCCTACTCTTAGACTTTTCCTAGGTTTTGATTAGCTAGCTGAAGACGGCTTTCATTTTTGTTAATGGTGCGGATGTCTGGCTTTGTTGGGTATTTCAGTTTTGGCTTCCATTTTGTATCAAGAACAAAAAGAAAAACCAAAGGAGGATGATTTACAGTAATAATAATAATGCTAATACATCTCCTTAGCCTTCATCTGTATCCTACCTAAAAGTGATGAAGGTGCTATGACTATATAAATGATTAATAATGATATAATGAATTTTATATCCTTGTCAACTAATGTTTCCACAGTGTGGGTGGAAACTACTCTTCTGTTTAGACACATGTTGGATTGCTTGCAGTGTTAATGTTGGAGTCCAAGAAATATGATAAGGACAAGAAAGGAGACAAATAGTATAATGTTTATTTTCATTTGTCTCTAAGGAAATCTCAAAACCCATGAAAATGGGGGCTTTTATGTTTTCATAAAAACACGTTTTACATTGCCCACAAAAACACAACTTCAAAATAACCAAATTCAACTTACTTGCATTAGAAAAGTTAATTTTAATTAGGTCAGTTATATACCTTTTAACATTACCAGTGTCAGACTATGATAATGCTGTGCAACCCATAACTCACACATCTGAGAAATGCTGCCTTTCCTGGTGGAGCTGGATTAAAAACTTGATCCCTCACTGTAAGATGCACAGCATGTTGGATGAGCAACATTGTGTTCTCATCTCTAGAGAGTTTAGTGTAAAACAACTCCAGATTTTGTTTGGTGATCTCAGAGCTGGCTGAATAATTTCAGCCTTCCACAGCTCCAAATGCTGACATGCAGGGAGATGAAACTTTTGGATATTAAAATCCTGCTCTGTGATACTGAAGGAGATTAGTTTTTGGATTCCATTCATTGACACAAAGGCCAGTGAGCCTGAATGGAGGTGATATTTATTGTCTATGAAACCTCTGAGTAAGCTGAAATCACTTTAGGCATGTACACTCATACATGTATTCTCTCACATTTAGCCAGCTCCCCACGATGCAGTTTCTTTGAGCCAAGAACAGACAACTTTCAGGGACTTGGCTTGAAAAGATGTGTGCATGTAACACCCTCTGTCACATTTTACAAGAGGCTGCAATCAAGCAGTTTTTATACTTGGATTGTCTAGACACTGTGACAGTGGGAGGGGACAAGAGAAAGAAAAAGCCCATTTTCTCAGTCGTTCACTTTGCATCAAATTCTCCTTCCCTGTGTGCTGCCGTTGCCAGTGAAAAGATAAAGCAAGCGAAAACCAAACAAAAATCAAGACATTCATGATTCACTGGTTCTCTATACATATAATTCCTAGTAATACAAGCCCAAACCATTTTTTTAAAATACCAGTACATATGTATACCATCCCCTTGTTTATTCACTTTTTCCAGAATAAATACTTGTAGCAATTTTTCTTTTTGCAGCTGATTTATCATTTCAACTTTTTCCTTATCAGTGTGTAAATGAAATATGTAGGGTTGTCTTGTCAGCAGTTGTAAATTTATATTTGAAATATTCCCGGATTTCAGTGGGGATTTTTTTTCCCCTGCTCAGCTGAACATTTGTGAATGAGCAACAAGAAAACCACTTTCCCTCCCACTGGTCTCACAGATTTCATGTTTCCTATCTCTTTTTTTATTTCATTTTTTTTCTCTACTTCCTTCATGAAAGCACATGGGAAAAAATAAGAGGAGAAGCAGAGCTGGGAGGAGAAAGGGAGGAGGTGATAGAGTTTCACAGGGATGTAACTCTGCAAGCCAACAAAAAGGCTGTGAAATCCTTCTTTAAACAGTAAATCCTGCATATCACTTAGTTGCTTTGAGGTGAATAAGCCCACGTTGCAGCTTTTAAGCAGGCTGATTTAATGGCTCACTCTTGCCTGCTCAGGTGGTCAGCACCTCTCCGCCCTTGCTGCTGAGCTGGGGTTTCTCTCCCGGCATCTCCCACGCAGTGTTTGCTCACTGCCCGTTTTGCTCTCTGCACATCACAGCCACACTTGCACAGAGGTGTAGCAGGGTCCAAGCAGTGAGTCCCAGACTCATCCCTTCCACCCAAAGCCTTCTGGGCCCGCTCCATGCTGAGAGCAGGGAGATGAGCCATCACCCCACAGGGCTCTTGCCTTCCGTGTGGTCCTGCTTCACTCCCTGGCAGTGCTCACAGAGGCTCTGAGAGGAGCCAGGAAAACCTCAGTTCTGAGTGAAATCTCCAAACAAAGGGTCTCCAGAGCCAGACTGTCCTGTTGTTGAAATGGTAAAAGCAGTAGTCATGGTTCCACAAGCAGTTTTTCACAGCTGATATGAAGCTGGCCAGGGCACCTCTGCTCCTCTCATGGTCCCTGAGGGCTCACCTGGTGTCACTGCTGGTCCTGGGGATGCACAATACTCTGCACCTCCAGCTCCAGCCCGGCTTCCAGGGCGAGCAGAGGCGGGAGGTCAGCATGGCTACTGCAGCAGTAACAGCAGCAGTGTTTTGCAGCCCCCACGCTGCAAACCCCTTTCTCTTTACTTTCTTGAGGGATCCCAGCTCATGCCACCCATGCAGCAAGTGAAGAGTCGGGAGTCCATTTTTCTGTTCTCCCCAAAAAACTTAAACATTTTGGTGAGGGAGCTCTGCTGAGTGGGTGTGGTGTCTTGAAGGGAATAAAGAAATGCAAAAAGGGCAGTTTTAAGTCAGGCTAAGAGCCAGAGAAGGTAGACCCATGCTAACTGCAGGCAATACAACTCCAGGAAATAAATAAAGATAAAATTACAGCATAACAGAATCATTTACGTTGAAAAAGACCTCTGAGATCATAGCATCCAGCCTTTGACTGATCACCACCTTGTCAGCTAGACCACGGCACTGAGGGCTGTGTCCAGTCCTAAACCCAGTCTGGCTGGGTCTGATCCTGTGCGTGCCTTGTGATTGCACTCACGATGAGCTGTTCCATAACTTTCCTAGGCACCAAGGGCAGACTGACAGGACTGTGTTTTCCCAGATCCTCCTTCTGGTCCTTCTTGTGGATGGGTGTCACATTGGGCAAACAAAATGATGCTTGTTTTTCTGAACTGACTTGTAGAATAACTGGAAGTATCTGCAAATTGTAGAAAATACCCTTCAACATTAGTGTTTTTCTTTTTAATTAGGCAGGTGAGATGTGGGAAGCAGGTATCCAGGCTGTGCACTGTCACATAAAAACAGGGAGCTGCTGCATAATTTTTCAAGCATGAGCACTGGTGAAACATTCTTTTTCTGAATCCCATGAGCTTGTCAAAACCAATTTCCTGTGTTGATGTTGCGGTAAGGCATAGAAAATAGCCAGCCTGGCAGCTACAGAAAAATTACTAAATTTTAAAAAGCATAGAGTTTACATTTACCCAAAGTGACAGATATTGGTCTGAAATGTGAAAAGAAATGTGGGGCAAAAAGAAAAAGAAAAAAAAGAAGTACTTCACTATATTTTTTTTTCCATTCTCTGCATTTTCTCCCTGTCTATTTATATATTCTGGAAAAAGTATGTCTATTAAGAAATTTTTTTTAGGGTTTTTTCTGCCACTTCTCTTCCAACCCCACTGTTCAGAATATGTTGGTTTTGTGCCAGGTTGTATCTAAGAGTCACTGTACTGGTTCAGATCAAGGATGCATCCAGACAAGTATCTGATTCCCTAGGTTCATCCCACCCAACTTCAGAAACTCAGGTTTTGTGTCTAGGTCCAACTTGGGCCACTAGGAAAGAGTTCAGTAACACCACCACATGGATTAGAGCAAGTTAGATCTGGCAGATGAAAGGCAACACCCGGTAACAGGACTAACCTTGCAGGGCTGCTTCTGAGATGTGGCAAATCACCCTCTGTATCCCTCCACGCAGAGAGAGGCAGGCACCGAAAATAAAGAGAGACTAACCCAGGCTGGTAGTGCCCCATGAGGGTGCTGAACAAGAGGTTACAAGAATTTTAAAAACATGGAGCAACCTTTTTGAAGCTGTAATTTTTGAAACCCTCTCAGTTTCATCTTGTGCAGAATCTGTACTTGAAGTTGCTCTGCATCTGGCTTGTTAATTCTTCTGGGACTTTCTCTAATTTCTCAACATGTGTACCTTTGCCAGCTCACCTTGTGTTACCAGTGATTTTAGCCTTCAATTTGGTACTGCTTGAAAAGGAGCTTCTTTTTTTTTTTCAGCTGTGCCCTCTAATAGCTCCCTCCCACTTTCCTGCTATAAAAATTCTTGGCTCGCTGTGGCTGTTTTTCTGCCTGCCATGCAGAGCGCCAGCAATGGACAAAGGGTTTTGTCTTGAGGTGAATTCCACTCATGTGTAGTTGGCAAAGTCAAATATGAACCACAAGCTAAGTGCCTCATTCTGTGTTCTGAGGGCAGTCTTGAACACCTCCAGCTGCACTTTTTTGGCCGAGTCCTTCTCCTGCCAGTCCTTCTCCTGCATCCTCCTGGCAAAGGGTGAGCAAGGTGTGTTTCCTCCTCTTGGTCCCTCTGTGCAAAATGTTGCCTGTCAGGGCTGGACAAAAATCTGCCACTACCCTAAGAGCAGGCAGGACCCCCTTCCCCAGGCCTTGATGGAAAATTCCTGAGAGGAAGATTTTCTGTGAGCTTTTTTCCAACATATTGCTGTTTATATTCAAACCACTGCAGGTTTTTTCCAAAGTACTTAACTTTTGAGCAGTGAATTAATTTGAGCCTCATCATATGTGCATTTGGAGGCGATCTGGTGAGCCTCAACATATGAGCACCTATCCTTTCTTTCCTCTCCTAGGATTTTAGATAATGGGCTGTGTGCAATGTAAGGATAAAGAAGCAACAAAACTGACTGACGAGAGGGATGGCAGTTTAACTCAAAGCTCAGGCTACCGCTATGGGACAGATCCTACTCCTCAGCACTATCCTAGCTTTGGTGTGACTTCAATCCCAAACTACAACAACTTCCATGCCACAGGAGGCCAAGGATTGACTGTGTTTGGTGGAGTCAACTCCTCCTCTCATACAGGGACACTGCGTACAAGAGGCGGAACAGGTGAGCTTGAACATCTTATTTTAGTGCTCCTAGTGTCAATCATGCGTCTACAGCAGAGGCCTGACTGTCTCAGCATGTTGCTTTTAGGAAGAGCTATTTCATGAAATAATGTGAAGAACTGAAGTAGGGTGGAGATGGGTCTTCACCCCTACCTTTGCTAATTCGCAGGTTCACTTGGGGCTGAGAAATTATGTGTACATGCCAAATTTGACTAACTGCCTCATCCCTCTACCAGGGAGTGTAAAGTGTGGGCTGAGCCACCTCAAGTAGTGAAATACTTGGCATGGCTATGTTTAAACTGTCTCTTCACCCCCCTTTGCCTGCTTGGGTTCCTGTGAGTGTACAGAGTGAAGGAGGTGGAGTGCCCACTGGCTGCATAAGACCAGAGATATGAGAGTCATTTAGAAAGTTGGAGGGTTCAGTTTGGTTTGCTCTTCAGCAAGTGGAGCAGCTTACCTGTGGCTTATCCACATCATCTCCGGATGCTCCTTTCCCTCCTGTCTTTTGTGATGGAGTATAACCCACTTATCTTTTACTTTAGGTGTAACTCTTTTTGTGGCGCTTTATGACTATGAAGCACGAACAGAAGATGACTTGAGTTTTCACAAAGGAGAAAAATTCCAGATACTTAACAGCTCGTAAGTTTTAGGCTTGGGAATCTACTTTTTAATAGTTTCAAGCTTACAATGTTTACAATAATATGTTATTAGTAAAATCTGATGTTGGATATTCAAGTATGGGGGGGATTTACTCTCTGCTTACTTACTTGTCCTTGTATTTTGTGCACTTTTGCTAAGTGCTGTATTGTTGGGAAAAAAATTTCAACCACACGCAGCTTTACTTCAAAAAAAGTGTTAGATTGTGTGATTTATTGCTTACATTTTACAGTAACCCCACATTCAGAACTGAGACTACCAGCTCTGTACTTCATCAGTAGCTACAAAGGTTCTGCAAGGCATGTACTAACACTTTTTCCAATCTGCTGCAAGTATCCGTACACAGAAATGAGCTAAAAGCTGATTCACAAAAGAGTTGTTATCCAGATGTATGTGCCAAGTTTAAAAGCATTTTTGTCCTTTTAAAGGTAGGTGATGCAGTCAGAACTTCCTAGGTTCTGCAACATCTGATGTGAAAACCACATTTCCATCCTGGAAATCAACTTAAAATTAATTTTATCAACTGCCCATAGAAAAAAAATCCCTTAGCGATTTAAAAATAACTTCTAAAACTCACTGTGCTACTGACCTATATCTGAACATCTTGTAATTCTTGGCTAAGAGCATAAAGTGGTAGGCTCTGTGTTATGTTCACTGCTGCTACCACGTAGAGGTAAAAATGGGTTAACAACCAAGTATGTCACTTTCTAAAGGCTTTGTGATATTGGTCTTCTCTTTTTTTTCTTATAATATGTGCCAATGAGGCAAATTCACCCCTGGTGCAACTCCTCTCAATTTTAATATAGCAACTGCAGGGTTGGAATTGGCTTAATGTGCATTGAAGTTTTTTAAAAATCAGGTAATTCTGTGGAATATTTCATGAAGCCAAAGAGCTTTGATGTAGATGAAAGCACAGAAACTTCAGTTACGATTTGTAGAGGGAGCAGCAGTTTAAAATCTTTCTGCTTCTAAATTAGAGGTTGGAAACAAACCCTTTTTAAACCTATGATCCATTTTTGTTCACATTGCCTTGTGCTTTCCTAACCTTGCACAAACTATGCCATAAGTTAAAACAAGAAGTTCCACACATTATAAATACTTTGTACATGCCAGTTGGTGGAATCTGGCAGTGCTCACCAAGACTTACAGAGCTGTCAGCCTTGGAGCTGGTGAGAGATTCCCCTTCATGTCGGTGGCTGCAGTACATGCATTTTGGTGCAGGTAATTACTGCCTGGAAGAAGAGTTTCTAAGCAAGGAAAAAAGACCAAGCATTCGTTGATTTTCCTGTAGGATCATAGAAGCTCAGTTCCCATTGTAGTTAGGTGTGTTTGCTTATAAACGTGGCCCTAACCACACCCCTGGAGTAGTGACAGCCAGACTGGGAATCTCCAGAAAGCTGCTTTTCTGTAAGAATTCTTCCTCTCTTCACTTACATCAGGAATTACATAAAATAAGCCTATTTTGAAGCACCTGCCAATGCTGCTTGCCAATATGTGCAAAAAAGTAGTTTGTCTGGAATTTTTGGAGGGATTTGGATTTTGCTTTAGCTTTCAACAAACTAAATTTGATTTGTGCTTTAGAGTAAACATTCAGCGCAACACCTGAAATTACGTATGGGGGTATCCCTGTGATTTGAACACAGAAATTTTACTAAAGGCAGTCTGGGTGAAAGAGGTACCTGCAGAGCAGAGCCTGACTTTGGGGCTTGGAAACACTGGGCCATCCCCAGCATTCCCACCACCACACCCTATCTGGCCCCATTGACCTGCTGCCTCCTACCTCAGCTGCAGGTCTGAAATTAAGAGCTGTGAAAAAAGCCTGCATTCCTCCTCCTTTCTGACAGTGCTTTGAGAGATTTAAGCTTCTCTGTCAAAGCACAGGGGATTGTTCCTGACATTGGGATCGTCCACAGGACTGCTTTTTTCCTCCCTAGATACGACAAAATACCTCCATCTAGTGGACTCTCTGCACAGTAAGGAGAGATGGAATGGTACAATTTATCAAGCTCAGTGTGGCATAATACCTCAGAAATATTCTACAGCACATATGGGTTAGCACTTCACTGGCAATACTAGAGACACAAACAAAAAGGGCCATTTGCCTGACATACTAATGCACACAGGGTGTATTAAAACAGTGTCAGCTGCCAGCCTCTGCAAAAGCTATTTGTACTTCATGTTACTTGAACTGTAAAATTGGAAGCGTCTCCTTTTTGACTAATCACAGCTGTTTTCTAGTTGTTTTCCATAGAGTTCGTGCTCCTTTAAACTGTTAAATAAAGTGAAGTTGAAAATTTAAAGAATTCACCTTGACACAACCTTTCCTTCCGGTAATAGCTTAGACTGTGTGTTTTCTGTAATTGTTTGCTTCCAGAAGAGGCTGAGGCTGAATTCTCCAATCACATTTGATAATAGTGTTTTATTTAGTGAACAAGTCTCTGGTTTAAAGAGAGGGGAACTGAGAAAGAGTTTCTAAGCAGTCCAGAAATAGAAAAGAGAATGCTTATTAGTGGTGGTAGCAGTTAAACACTGATGGATCTGGTGCTGAGAATGAAATAGAAATTGCTAAATCCCAAATCATCGCATCGTGCAAAAAGCTGAGAAATAAACATCTCTTAAAGCTGCACAGCCTGCAGCAATGTGCATTTTCTGAAAGGCAGTACCATGTCCCACTGTCTGCACCAGTGTAAGACAAAAATTCATGCTAAGCCTACAGAAGCTGCCTTAAGATGGTCCTGCATGAACCTCTTCCCATTTAAATGTTGTAGAAGAAGAGCTTTTTGCAAGTATTTGAAAATGCAGCCTAGTCCTGTGCTACCTCCTCCAGGTGGCCAGCAGAGGGAATCTAGACAATGAAGTGTGATCCTTAATGGCCATCTAAAATGCCATGTTGATAGATGTCTTTTTGATATCTTTGGGTTTCAGATTAATTGTGCTCATAGAAGTATAAAATCAGCAGTGAATGTGACACTGTGTTGTGGTTTAACCTCCAAGAACAACTCAGCCCTACACAGCCACTCATTCACTTCTCCCGTGGTAGGACCAGGGAGAGAATCAGAAGGGTAAAAGTGAGAAAACTCATGGGTTGAGGTAAAGGCAGTTTAAAAGGTAAAGCAGAAGTCATGCACAGAAGCCAAGCAAAACAAGGAATTCATTCATTGCTTCCCATAGGCAGGCAGGTGTTCAGCCATCCGCAGGAGAGCAGGCTTCCATCATGCCTAACCATGACTTGGGAAGGTAAACGCCATCACTCCAAACATTCCCCCCTTGTCCTTCTTCTTCCCCAGCTCTGCCTGCTGAGCATGCTGCCATATGTTGTGGAATAGCCCTGTGGTCAGCTGGAGTCAGCTGTCCCCGCTGTGTCCCTCACACAGATCCCGGCACACCCCCACCCCCTCTCTGCTCGGGGGAGAGGCTGAAAAGGCCTTGACACTGTGGGAATGCTGCTCGGCAGTAATGAAAACATCCCTGCCTTATCAGCGCTGTTTCCAGCACAGATCCAAAACACAGTCCCATACCAGCTACTTTGAGGAAAATTAACTCGTTCCCAGCCAAAATCGGAACACAGCATTCAATTTGGCAATTTTCCTATGAGCTTTCTCAAGGGTCTGTATTAGAATAATTGCTATGGATACAGTTTTCAATATTCTAGTCCAAATTCAACCCTCACCAAACCTGATTACACTGGCTGTTCTGCCTCTTCCTGCCATTATGCTGCATCTGAAAGGCTACAGGTCTAATCACTGCTGCAATAATTCCAGATATAAAGAAATATGTACATTGTTTGGGTTTAGGTGCAAGCAGCTCTCTCGGAAGCACACCGGTGATAAAGAGACGAGTTGCTGTGGCTTCTTACGGCCGCGCAGTTTTGGGTGCTGTTAACAAAGTCTGATCCTTGTCTGTGCAGATGTGTCCTGCTCTCACTTCTCCTCCTCACCTCTGTTTCCACAGGGAAGGAGACTGGTGGGAGGCCCGTTCCTTGACAACAGGCGAAACTGGTTACATTCCCAGTAATTATGTGGCTCCAGTCGATTCCATCCAAGCAGAGGAGTATGTTTTCTTTTTCTGTTCTAAAGACCCATTAGCGCTGTATTAGAAGGAGGTGTGAGGAGCTGCTTTTGATTGATTGCAGCGATTTTTCAAATGACTTACGTTATATTTATTTCAGTTCTTAACTGCACTGATAAATAATTAGGTAATTAGTAACAAAAGAAGCACGAGCTCAGTGCTTTTTCAATGTCAAAACAAAGGAAGAAAACCTAAAGGAACACGGGTCTGCTTCCTTTTTTCAGTTGTCAGCTAATTTCAAGCTTTAACCAAAAGGTGCCCTTGCTTTTCCTGAACCAACTTGTAAAAATATTTTGAGTCAATTAGTGTGCAAACTGTCCATTAAAGAGGACACGTTGTATCAACAAATAAAAATCCTAGGATAGGTAGGATGCCCACAATGCATACACAAAGCTCTAATGAGGACCCATGTATGCAAAGAAAATGAGTGATGTGTGTATTCACGTTATTTCCAATATAAAAGATACAGTGAAGGAGCTTATAGAGCTGAGCAGGTACTACTGGAGTCTGTACTTCAGGTTGTCCTTGGTTGATTGTGAAACAACACGAAAACGTTGCTGCAGAAAGGAAAAAAGGCTGTAAAAGCCTCTGAAAGCCTCATACAGAATCTCATCAAGGTTGAATCTCATCCTTCTACTGAGGTTTTATGGCTGTGCTGCAACAAAAATATTGAGTACTAGTAAATCACTGTGTAGGTCAAATATTTATAGCAACATCTGTACAAATACTGCTCTTTGGCAGTGACTGTTTTCTGCCCTTTTCCTTGTGCATACCCTCCACCTACCACATCTTGGCCTCTGTTTGTCCAAGTCTGGCCTTTGTTGGAGGGCACCAAGCGTTCTCAGCACCTGCTGATTACAGGCTTAATGCAAAGAGCTACTGCCCAGCACAGGGAACATCTACTGTGTGGCTTGTCACATTGGCTTTCCAGCGTGATAAAAGAGACGGTGTGACAAAGATGGTCAACTGTATCCCAGTAAGCACAGTTTCCACAAAAATCCTCCACGTGTCTGGGCTTTGTGACACTATTTAGTGTTGCTACATCACATTTTGTCTCACTATTTCTGGTGTTTCCCTAAGGTGGTACTTTGGCAAGCTTGGCCGAAAGGATGCCGAGAGGCAGCTGCTGTCGTTTGGAAACCCCAGAGGTACCTTCTTGATCCGGGAAAGCGAAACTACCAAAGGTAGGATTGGTATTCTGACTGTGAATGAGACGATAATACGGGAAAAATTGTGCTGAGTGTGTGAAATACTGTTTTCAGTGGTATAAAGGTAGAGATTAAGTATTATTTTTGCATGTGTTTGTGTTAGGGAATTGGATGTCTGGATATCCCAGGTCTTAGGGTGAGTGTTCAAAGTGTTCAAAAGAACGACCAAAGTACAACTCACACTCAGCCTATGGTATCTGCAGTGCAAGCCACATGGTGTGGTCCTTTGAAATGCTGGATCCTTGGGGGGAGCAAAAAAAAGGAGAAAAATTATGCAGCAGTTTTAAATTCACATATTAACAGGGAAAAGACTTGAATATATTTCTAATTAGTATATTCATAAAGTATTCAGCTGTATCCATTCTGTTGAAGTCAAGTGGAAGGGTGTATTTTCCTCCTTCCCTTTAAAAATATTGGAGGAGTTCCAGTTTTCTTGGCGGGTGCTATTTTTGCTTTTACTTTTTGCTCACAAAGCCTGTCAACATCTTCTTCAAAAGCTTCACATGTATGAAAGAAAAGATCTAATTCATACAACTATTGAGCAGAAAACTTGCAACTAACTAAAAACAAACCTGGCCATTTCTCAATTAACCAACAATCCAAAACAAAAGCTGTGGGAGGCATAAGTCACGAGAATTAATTCCATACAAGCTCTGTAGTTTAATGATGGTTCACATAATTAAAGCACTGACTTATCAGTGCTTTGATCAGAGCACCCTATCAGCTAGGCTTAGCATGCAAAATGTCACGGCTAGTGGAGGAGTTTAAAGAAGAGAAGCAGTATTTGCACTCCTCTCTCCCTGACCTATCTTCAGATGCTGCATTCAGTCATCTAAAATTGTAAGCTTTACATCATTGCGTCCTGAAGTCATTGGATTCTTCCTTTGCTGCCTATAACTCGGAAGACTGTTTTTGATGCAAAATCTGAATAGACTTGCTGTTGTTCCAGGCAGACAGTTTCTTGTCACCCCACAGCTTCACCATGCCTCCCATAGCAGTGAGGCATTCTCACCAGGAGCAAGGCAGGCTCAAACTTGCTCTTTTTCTGCAAATAGCCTCCACCTGTTTTTTTTCACCAGCACTTGGTCTGATGTGTGTGAGGAGCAGGACTTCATCCCACTCTGTGCCAATTTTAAAAACTCACTCATATATGCAGCCATGGATCCTAAAAACAAACACAATGCTGTTTCTCTAACCCACATTATCAGTTTAGTCTGGCTTCCCCAGTTTTTATACAGTGACAGAGGATGTGTTTTGCAGTGCTGTTTACTTAGCTAAGTCAGGGGTTTTTCTAATTTCTTGTGAGACACAAAAGCATTGGGGAAGTGTAGAAATCTGAAATCCATCATGGATGGACTTAGAGCAGCAAGTTTAATTTCTCTGCATTCAAACTTAATGCTCTCTACATCTGCAAGCAGAGTTTGCATCAAAGCTATAGGAAAAAAACAAACATGCATATTTTATTGTAAAAAAAAATGCTTATTTCCTTTCTCATCCTTGTGCTGAAGTATGTTGTTAGAAGAAAACAGGGAGCTTGTTGTTCAAGAGAGAGAAAAAAACCAGTTGGGTGGGCTCAAGTGGTGTGTTCTGCCACAAGTCTTCTCAAAATGCCCTATCCCAACTAGCCATTGTGGGCTTAAGGCAGGAATTGTTTTGTGACCTAGAATTGTCCCTTCTGCTTTAAATAATAACAATAATAAAATTAATCAGGATCCTTCTAGAAGTATCATCCTGGATGATTTCAGCATGAATTTAACTTCCTTTGATCATGGTTGCCTTCTCTTGTTACTTTGAAAATAAATCATATGGAGCTGGCTTTTCATTTTTTCAATGCCTGACTACCCAGGTGCTTCATCAGCTCTTGTCTGCATAATCCTTCACCTGGTTTCAATCTCCACCTTTCAAGACTGTCTGGTTTTAGTTGTTTGGCTTTTTAAAAAAAATCATTAGCATGATATATTGCAATGTCATATTTCTATCCCAAATTTTTATTATTTCTATCTCTTGTATTTAAATTTATCATCAGCGAATAATGAATAGTATAGATAACCAACAGCCTAAATAAATGAATAATGAAATATGTCTTGGTTCTTGTTTATGTCCAGGTTTGAACTAAAGCTCCAGTCCTGCAACTTGATCTGAGGTCAGCGGGGGTCCACAGAGGGCCACCCACACAGCTCTGATTGCAGACCTGGAACCACAGATTGTTTACATTTCCCTAAAGAATCTAAAATAGTGAGCAGATATGCAGGGAGCGTGACTAAAGAAAATACAGCTGCTGCCAGTGGATCAAAACTCAAAAATGCAGAGGTGGAGAAGACTGCTTGGAAAATTCTGAGAGGAGGCTGACAATCTACAGCCCAGAGTGGTGGTACAAAGCATGCACAAGATGTGCTTGCAAATCACCAAAAAGCTTTGAACTCCTAGTTGAGACAAATGTACTGACTCAGGGAGAGCCTCTTCAGAAAGCAGTCCTAAACAAACAGTATTTGGCTACACTTAGAAATCATAGAATCACAGCAAGGCTGGAGTTGGAAGGGACATTTAAGATCATCTATCTCCAACCCCACCAAAATAAATACATTATAACTAAAATAAAAATTTTTTAAAGGAGAAAAAAAAAAAAAGAGACATAAAACAACCCCTGGCACTCCTTTAAGGGTACCTCCCATTCAAATAAACCAGAATCATCTGTTTTACGTGCTGGCTCTTTTCCTCCTATATAGGGGACAAACAACAGGGAATTTGAGAAGTCCTTGGAGTCAGGGTGGAGAGGTTTTGCTCACTGCATCTCCCTCAGGGATGAGCCACCCACCAGTGTAACCTGTTGTTGGTTAATGTGGTCAAGGAGGCTTCTTCCTGAGGATACATCCAAGAAAGACATCTTACACTGGGACCACCTTTCATGTCACACAAAACTGTTTGCTGGTGGTTTTCCTTTTCTGCCCTTAGCTGACGTGGTCACTAGCAAAAGCAGCAGAGGCTCCAGAAGGAGGCCCTTCCTGAGCTCTCTGACAGTTTCCTCTTCTCCTTTTAATGCCTAAATTCCCTTGAGTAAACACAGTATTTGTCTGAACCATGGGAAGAACTTGTCTTCTTTGCTGCCTTTGAAAAGGGCCATGTTTTTGTTTGGATGCTGCGTTACGCTGTAAAAAAGTGGCTTTGCTTTTGACACTGTAGAGAACCAGCACACGTCACTGGATATAAAATAGGATTGTCCTCCAGAGTGAGACCTGAACGTGCAGGTCCCCACGGAGGTGGCTGAGCTGTTTTTGCAGTCAGCAGGAAGCTGAGGCTCTGTTCAGCTGCCCGTGACTGCAGACACCGAGTTCCCATGCCAGCATTATGCCATAGTGCCATAACACTCATGGAAACTGGGCTGGGATTCAGCCACCCTCATAGCACCAGGGGCTTATGCATGGGCATATAAATCAAGCCCCCAGCCCACCTGCAGACTGCCACCTAAATCCAGCCCATCGACTGAACTGTTAGTCCTTTACATGGCCCTGAGCATCCAGAGCCACTTCATATGCCTGCAGGGCATCCACATGGCTGGAAAAATGTGACAGCCTGTGGGAAAACTGCCAAGCAGCATGTCCTGAGGCATCTCACATGGCGCTTAATCCCTGTGCTAGGGCATCTGAATCCTGCTAGTAAGCTCTAAAGCCCCACATGGATTTGGGAACTTAAATGTGAAGTTCTTGCAGATCTACTGGTGCTCAGTCTTGGTGTAGTATTACCTTCCAAAGACTGTGGTGTACAAAATACGCTTATTTGGTTGTTTATAAAGAAGTTGGGATCCATCCAAGTAACAACACTACCCACGTATAAAATCATTATCTCCAGAGCTTCCTGTGAAAATTTTGATATTTACCACCCACTGGCATTTACACAAAGCACAGTATTTGCAGTGTAACCTGACACTTAGAATAGGAAAAGTCAATTTAACAGCCTGGAGCAGTAAATGTTAAAATGTGACTTTTCATTTACACAGAAGTGCCGGTATCTTTCTAGAACATTGTGAAAGGGACATCATTTGAACATCCCAGGATTTCTTTGACGCTTACCTCATTGTTTTAGATTAATTTGTTCTTTTTCAGGATACAGTGAGCTTTTTGGAAGCAATTTCTCTTTCACTTTGTAGCAACTGACCAGGAAACCAAAATCTTTGTGACTAAAAGCTAATTGCAATTTTTTATCTCTCCGTTGCTTGGAACAGGTGCCTATTCCCTGTCTATTCGAGACTGGGATGATATGAAAGGAGATCATGTCAAACATTATAAGATTCGTAAACTTGACAATGGTGGATATTATATCACAACTCGGGCACAATTTGAAACACTTCAGCAGCTGGTTCAGCATTACTCAGGTAATTTTTCAGACAATACATGGCACTCTGAAGTATTTTAAAACAAAAGTGTTTGCTGCTGAGCTGATGTATGTGTAAGATGCCCTAAAGAGTCATTTGATCTATGACTCTAGCTTGTTGTAATGCATCTTCTGTTATCCCTTTCTCATTAGAGTTATAAATGTCTTTGAGTGCTGTTCATGGGATACAGCAGCAGAGCTTTTGAAACCTAACACTTCACTCTGCTAAAGGTTTTGTCAGCTCTCCCTCTTCTAAGCAAACAGAATTACCAAATTTGATTTGCACATCTCCAAGCATGAATTCCCTGTGAATAAGCGAATGCTAATATGTGCCGTTTTGCAGCACTCTATTGCTAATAATGCAATTAGGAATTGCATTGTGGAATCCAGTCACCTAAAACAATGGCCAAAAGGTTTGCATGTATTAGATACATTAAATATATTTTCCCACTGAATTTTTATTCTATGTGCAAAGTATTAACATTTAAATTATGTTAAATAAGTAAGGCAATATACGTGTTTCTTTATGCACACTGTTTGTGTCCACCCACCAAATTTTTTTTTTATTATTACTGTGAATAAAGTGTGGCATGCACTATTTCACCCAAAAGTACATCCTGTTGTCACTAGCAATTGGTGTGCAGCACATGCAACTTCAAAGCCCCCCAAACCTGCATAGGACAACTGGTTCTTACACAGAAGATTGCCATGCTTCTTAACATTGTCAGTTTTTTAAGCAGAAATTTGTATTTGAATTATTTGTTCTTTGGGGCAAAGCCCCCCAAACCTGCATAGGACAACTGGTTCTTACACAGAAGATTGCCATGCTTCTTAACATTGTCAGTTTTTTAAGCAGAAATTTGTATTTTGAATTATTTGTTCTTTGGGTTTTTTTTTTTCCTTTTACTTTAGCTTTTCATAATGTTATTAACAGATTACCCCAAATGCTTGCTGCTCAAAAACTTTTCATAATTTTTACTTGGGAAATCAGCTTTTCTGCGGGGCATTTTTTCTGTATTCTTTGTATTCTGTCTGCTGCATTCTTATGCTATTCATACTAGACATCTGGCTGTCTTCTCCACCCAATTCCTGATGGGTGTGTGCTGCCAGGGTGAACTTCTAGTTGTTTCTGGTGACTCTACTTCAAGCTGAATGAGGTATAAATCCTCACATATAAGGAAGATAATTTGCAACCTCACTGTACCAGTTGGTATATGTTGGGTGGCATATTTTCCATGCACAGATGCAGAAACAAATAGATCTGGAAGCAGCCATTTCTGTGCAACACGGAGGCATAATCAATAGGATCCAGGCAGGGTAGCTCTTTTTCCATGCACAGATGCAGAAACAAATAGATCTGGAAGCAGCCATTTCTGTGCAGCACGGAGGCATGGTACTGCATATGCTAATGAAGGTTTGCTCTAGAAAGAATGTCAGACTTGCATGACACCTATGAAGACACCATTTCACAGAGCAGAACATGGAAGATGCCTTTTCCTGGGCTACAAAAAGTCCACCAAATTTTCATGGCTGTGTTTTTTCAGAAAAAGAAGTAATTAATCTTCTCCATGTTTCTTTTACTCAGTTCAGAAACAATTCAGCTTGTAATTGACAGATTATTTTTAAAAAGCTATACTGTGCAACAGTAAACCAGTCACTCAAGAGGTTATCTCAATGCAGCATTGTGGGAGGAGGGAAATCCTGAGTCTGCAAGAGAAACCAATGGCGGTCACCTTCCATTTCAGGCTGTGCAGAGACTAAAATATTTCCTGTTCTGTCTCAAATGAATACGTTTCAGTGTTCAATTCCTAATCTCCCAGGATGCTTTGTGGTATGCAACTAACAGCTGTTGTGAGTAGCATTGTTTTTATGCTTACTGTATTTGTTTCATGTCACACTTTTTTTTCTTTCCTCTCCTTTGCTGTTGGCTTCACTTCTGGCTCCATCAGAGAGAGCTGCAGGTCTTTGCTGCCGCTTAGTAGTCCCCTGTCATAAAGGAATGCCAAGGCTTACTGATCTGTCTGTCAAAACCAAAGATGTCTGGGAAATTCCACGAGAATCCCTACAGTTGATCAAGAGACTGGGAAATGGGCAGTTTGGGGAAGTATGGATGGGTATGGAGCAAAATAATTACTCTAAAATAGCTCGCTGTGTGGGGATTACAAGATGGAAGGTGAAAATGTAGGGCATTGTGACCAACAAGAAAAAAAATTAGTAAAGCTCAAACTGTTAGGAAAAATGTCTTTGGAATCATGCCTTTGACTTTGAAATTCTTTAATCTTCAACTTTCACTATAATTGATGGCAAAAGAAAACTGAAAATCCATGTTTCCTTGGAAGGCCTTGATTTTGACAAATTACCACTGTCTTAATAATAAATCAAGGCTCGCATAGCAATCTCTTAGCTATACCAAGGAGCCTTTTTCTGCAAACTAGCAAAAGAAGTCCTTACCTTCAGCGTCCAAAAAACAGTGTTTGCAAATGAACTTTATTGCAGCACTGAGAGACCCTCACCTTCCATCTTTCTCAATGCATGCATAATTTTGGATTATAAGTATGTTTTTTTATTAATTTCCTCTCCTATAGAGAAAGCTGATGGTTTGTGTTTTAACTTAACTGTGATTGCTACGAATAATACCCCACAAACTGTTGGATTGGCTAAAGATGCATGGGAAGTTGCACGTGATTCATTATTTCTGGAACAGAAGCTTGGTCAGGGGTGTTTCGCTGAAGTGTGGCGTGGTAAGGCAGAGAATATATTTTGCTTTGGATGGATCTTTTAAGGCCCTCTTGGCAGAAATAAACATTTCAAGTATAGATCTTAAGGCTAAAAGATCACAATAGTGTAAAATGTTAGTTTATATTGCCTGAAACAGTCAAATGTAAATACAATAATCCATGGGGAAGCTTCCTTTCATTTGCACACAGTGGTATGAGAGGTTAGGGCATTAAAATTCATTAATTGCCTCGGGTTTATTTGGGTGACTACACAATTGCTAGGTATTAAAATAGGAATGATGCTAAACCTGTAAGGCAGAATGGCTAACCAGAAATTAATCTGGTAAGTAGACATTTTTCTTACCTTGTCTGTTGTAGCACTGATGGAATCAAACCCTGAAAATGTTTCCATCCACTCTCCTAGTTTAAAAATAATGGCAAATATCAGCAAGCTAATATTGTCAAGCTAGCTTTCCCATGCATCCACTTCTTCAAGTCTGTTTGCAATTTGTGTCTGCAGCAGAACCCAGTAATTCGACATAGAGACCAGGGACAACAGATGCAAAACTTGCCGGGCCCAGCTGAACCCCCACTTTGAAGTCCAGAAATATTGACCTTTTCCAAATCCACTGACATTGTTTTCTGCACACTGGCCAGCTTAATTTACTCATCATGGGCCTCATTCTTTTAATGAGTATAAAACAACAGCAATTTACAATCTACATAAATCTTACTATGGCCATAGCATTGAAACACAATATAGTGGCCATTTCATGAGATGTGGCTCAATTTCTGGCCAAATTCTGTTCTGTATAGACTCTGAAATTACCAGTTCAAATAAAGAATCACTATATGTTGTTTCTTCATAAAAATTTGAGGGGGCAGTTTGATCACTCCTTTTGTTGCAGTAACACAAAAATATGTACAAAACAATCAGTGTGTACTCCAGCAAGGAGCACAGCAGCAAGTCTGTGAGATTTACAGAATTTATAGACTATAAATATAGAAGTTTATAGAATCTCACAGAATTACAGTTGACCTGTTGCAAAGAAAGCTGGCTACATTTATATTGGGGTTTCCAGATAATTGCAGTTTCTCCTTCTCATTCTCCATCTTGAATGCACAAACAAGTTTCCAGTTTATGATCATACTTAGTGGTCAGCTCTGTGTGCCATAGACTTAAACTGATACAACAAGTTAAAGGAACAAATGTGAAAAATAAATAAACAATAAAATAAAATAAAATAAAATAAAATAAATCAGTGATGAGAAATAAAGTGCCAAGTACCAGTACCAAGTAGCTGTCAGAAATGCAAAAATTATGATTACAATTATGAAATCTGTTTCTTAATATATAGTAAAAAATATGTTAACAGCCCTGAAGTATTACCAAATTGGAATAGATTAACACAGTAAAAATTAATAAAAAACATAAGCAGTAATTAAGTAGTGACTAACTACATATGGGAGGAATTCAGAGCGAAGTCTGTGCTACTTTTCTATTAGAAAAATATACCAAAACAAAAAAAGAAAATTTAAGAATATAAACTGGAATTGGAGCTGAGAGGATAAGTTAGCATTTTTGTTTTATTCTATTTTTTTAAACTGGAGAAACTAATAAAAGTATTTAAAAACAGACTTGCTGAAAACATTTCATGGTAACAGAACAAGTCCTGGGATTTTTATTTAAACGGATAGTATGCAATTAATCCTGTTAACACACAAGGTGAGATCTTATTTTATGAATGCCAGTGGTGCCCGTGAAACTCTGGTATTATTCCTGGTTCATGTAATTTGTGGTAGCTCTGCAAAGTGCCCATGACTGATGGCACAGTGCAGTCTGGAGCCTCAGCGACTCCAGAAAAAACACACTCCCTGTCACCCATCAGAAAAGATTTTGGCCACCCTGCTTGAAATTAGAGGCAAAGCCACATCCTTCCCAGCTTATACAGGAGTGCCACTAGAGCAAAGTCCTTCTTCAGCTCTGGTTTGAAGGACTGAGAGAAATTAAGGCTTCAGGAGTCCTTCTGAAGCGTGCTGGCGTAGCAGAGGTGGTAGCTCAAGGCATTACTCCACTGACAGTACAGTGATAGCTGGCACTGAACTGGCAGAAGGAAATAAAGGCATAATGAAAACCAAACTTGCACTGCACCCTTTTGACTAATATGTGCCTCCAGCTCCCCCAGACATTTGGGATTGCCCTTTAAAAGTGTGGAGCAGCACAAGAGCAGCAGCTCCTCCACTGCTCTTCTGCTGTCCTCAGCCAGGCAAGGTAGACCTGGGACCTGAGCATTTACAAAAAAAAAAAAAAGACTCATTTTATGGCTCATTTATACTCTAGCAGGTTGCAAAAGCTCATGATAAAGTCATTTTGGCCTAACCAGCTCCCATGCAGCAGCTGAGCCCTGTTATTGTTCAGTTACTTTCAACAAACTGGATTATTTTACACGTTAACTTTCTTCATGACACAGCCTTTGTGTACTTTGTGGGCTTTCTGCTGTCCTCGTGCTTAAGTGCAGAGGAGTAGTTTTTAATGTGATTAATCCCTGAAGTCATTTAGTGTTGCTCTGCCTTATCACACAGCAGCTCCCTATCTACAGATCACATTCAAAGCCATGTCAGCCCTGACTCTGGAGCAGGAGTCTGGGCAAAGGACAACCAGAAGGCAGTAGGAAAGTGGTATTTCTCCCCATTTTCATTTTCCTTCCCACAAAAGAAAAAAAAAATCACCACCAAAAAAATCCCCACTGTTTACATAAATAGGTCTTCTGGGTTTTCTTTCTTTCCAGTCCTCCTCCCCCTTGCAAATACCCAAGTGAAGCCCCACCTCTTGCCAGGATGCCCTGAGTCATCCTTCCTCAGTTCTCTCCAGGCTTTTAGTTGTTCCAGAAGGCTTGGTAGCTGATGGCTGAAAAACGATGCAACTTGTCTATTTCAGTGCTGATCACAAGGAAAGAGCAAACTGAAGTGGGCAGGAGCACCTCATTTTCTGTCTGCAGCTGCTGGGGATAAGGAGGGGAAGGAAAAAGACACATTTCAGTTTGGAAACACACCTGTGTTTCTAAAATGAAATCAATTCAGGATTTGTTTCTCAGGAAGTTTTTTGGTTTTTGGGTTTGTTTTTTTTAATCTGACTCAGAACAAAACCAAAATGTTAAAATGTGTTGCAAATGAGAAATTCTGGTTTAACCAGTTTTTTTGTCCAAATCTGTGATGGGAGCTGTGTTGTTGTCTGCAGCAATTACACAAAGATGGGTTTCAGCAGTCCCAAGTTTCTTACTCAGAGAAGGTTTCTGTGGAAATTACTGGAAACATTGTCTGAGTAGGACAACAGCAATTGTGCCCCAGTGCCAATGGGAGTATTATTTTTCAATGTAACAGAAAAAGACTAAAATATGAAGGAGGTGTGGGAGGAATATAATGATAAAGCAACATGGGAAACTAAACTTTTTTTTTAAAATCTTATATTAAATGTCCTTGCTATTTTTTTTCGTGCTTACATTAGGCATCAGGTAGAAAAAGGAGCAGAAGATATTTAATCTAACTAAGTGTCTGTGCTTGTAGGTACATGGAATGGAAATACTAAAGTGGCTATCAAGACCCTGAAGCCTGGCACCATGTCTCCAGAATCTTTCTTAGAGGAAGCCCAAATCATGAAGAAGCTAAAACATGACAAATTGGTCCAACTTTATGCTGTGGTATCTGAAGAGCCTATCTATATTGTCACAGAGTACATGAGTAAAGGTGAAGCCAGAGCTGCTGTGCTTGATAATATTTTTTCTTTATTGTTTCTCCTTGGGGATACAGAGGGAGGTGCAGCGGGGTGCATGCGAGGAAGGAGAGAGGGAACAGGAAACTAGAGTCACCTCTGGCTTCAGAAGAATTATGAATTCCGCTATGAACTGGGCCCAAAACCTGATTCACAAAGAAAATCTGTACTAGCTGGGGGAAAGAGAAGTTAGTGCAGGCTAAGTGATTCCAACTGCATCAGCATCCAATCTTCCCTGGCAAGCGATATGCATTCTGTAGGTTTGATGATACTACATGCTGCTTCCCAAGATCCTAGCTTTTCCTGGCATCACTGAGTTCTTAGGACATCTTCTTTCAGTGTTTACTTGTTGGCCTAGGATTTCTGTTTCCTCATTTAGCCAACCCTGAATCTTGTCACTGCACCTCATTCTCAGATCACACTTCACTTTCAGCCCACCCTATTATCATCTTAATACATGATTTGCACATATTATTCTTTCCCTCCTCTTTTTCCTTCACTTTCCCCTTCTCCCTTGTCTCTTCCTTTAGCTACTTAGCTGGTAACAGTGTAGTAAAATGAGAAAAAGAAAACTTCTTGCTCCATCAGATCTCCAGCAGGGTGCTGAGAGCAGAGCAAAAAATCTGCTTGTTTTGGAAAAGCAAATGAACCAAATAGGAAACATAAGTTCTCACAGGGAAGTTTTGTTGTACATTGGAGGATACACTCTGAAATTTTAAGTGCATTCTTTCAGTCTATTTGGAGTTGACTTTTATTTTCCTGGCAGGTGCTTGCCCACCTCCCTCCTCAGAGGCATCCAAGCCCTGACTAACTCACACTTTAATCATATGTCTCAGTGACAAGCATATGCTTTTTCCCTTTAAAAATAAAGACTTTTCAAAACCCTTCTGAAGTATGGGGTTTATTTTGGCTTACTTTACTGGTTTGTACTGTAACATTTTACATCTTTGGATCTGAGCTTGAGGCTGACAATTTATCAAGGGAGAAACGCTTAATCATCTGTCTTTTTCCTTTATTTTTTAAACCAGTTCTCTGACCTTATTTAAAGGAGACTGCTACACTTCTCTGTTCAGATACAAGATTAGGACAGAAGCTATAACATCCTAGGCTCTTTTTTTAGGGCAACAGGGTACTTTCTTGTTTTCCCTTGCACAGGAAAGTGATGTTCTTATAACTTTTGCTGAAGTTGCTTTCATTTCATCTCTTCTTTGTCTTCTAAAATTGATGGTTCATGCTGTATTTAGTTCTGGGTTACCTAGAGGAGGAGCACCACTAATTTCTAAGGAAAAATAGCCTTTACCAATGCTATCCTCCTTGGGCTCACCAGGCTCTGGGCTGACCTCTCCTTTGGATCAGGTTGAGCTAGGATCTGACTTCTTCCATAACTTGTGTGGCTTGGAACTGAGCTGCTGCTTTGCAGTTAGCTGAGGCCTTTAGAGAGCAGCAGGTATGTAGTTTTAAAGAGCACTGCAAAAGTTAGGAAAGATCAACTTTCTCAGTAATGGTCAGGAAAAATTAAAACAATCCTGTTTCCTTTCCCTGCAACTCTCGTTGTAGTAGTTGCACATTCTTTTGCAAGCCAACTAAAAGAGTGAAGTGAGTACAATAGGAGAACTTGGAGATATCATGGGTTTTTTTGAAACTGTCCCTTGAATTTGAAACATTGCTGTCTTTAATATTGCACATACTGCTGAACCTCCATTCTGATGAGTTGTTTTCCTAACATCTCTCCGTTGTGTCAACTCTGCATTCACAGGGAGTTTGCTAGATTTCTTAAAGGATGGAGAAGGAAGAGCTTTGAAGTTACCGAATTTGGTGGACATGGCGGCCCAGGTCTGTCTCCAGAGCACTGAGCACTGAGGTGTAGGTGTTTTACAGCCCATGTATGAACTGAGTTTGTTTTAAATGCATGGTTTGTCTCCTGCTGCTCGCAGGTGGCCGCGGGAATGGCGTACATCGAGCGGATGAATTACATACACAGGGATCTGCGGTCTGCGAACATCCTGGTGGGCAACGGCCTAATATGCAAGATTGCCGACTTTGGATTGGCAAGACTGATTGAAGACAATGAATATACAGCCAGACAAGGTAAATGCAGCAGCAGGTGCAGCACTGAGTGTCATTCTTGTGGCAGGGAAAGAGTGGGACATGGTTTTGAACAGCTCTCTCTCCTATGCTTCGGGGCTGCTTTCAGTAAATCCTGAACTCAAATTAACTCCTAGTCAGAAGTTCACTGCTGAATGCATGTCCTAAAGATAATGTCTTACTTCGTTGTCTTTTCTTTGAAAAGCAAAATGAAACAAAGGTGATGAGTGAGAACACAGCTGGAAATGACAGCAAAGACAGGATCTTCGTGGTGCCACAGCAAAGAGGGTATTTTACTTACTGGTTATGAGAATGTGGTAATCCAGAAAAGTGTATGTAGGGTATTTATTTTGTAGTGTGCCTTCTAGTATTTACTAACCACTACTATCACTCCTGTACTATTCTTACTTTCTTTATTTCAAACAGGTGAAAGTTGTGCCTCTGTGCAATGGAGCTGCCTCTTTCTTTCTTTCTTTTCTTTTCTTTCTTTCTTCCTTTCTTTCTTCCTTTCTTTCTTCTTTTCTTTTTTTCTTTCTTTCTTTTCTTTCAATAGAAATGCCATCTTCCACTGCTACACAGGGCGCTGGGCACAGTCGACCATTGATACACTATAGAAATGTATCAAAGAGTTTTGTAGCTTTTTCTAAAAAGCATGTGTGGTCAAACTGCGCCATGTCACAGGCTCTTTTTAGTTATTCTTTACAAGTCATGCTTAGTTGTCAGATGTTGGTCCAAGCTGCAGAGCTACAGTTTTGTTCTCTTTCTGCTGGCAGTACTTCGGTAGTGCTTGCTCAATATGTGTTGGTAAACACGACTCCATCCTTACAGTGCCAAAGCCAAGGGGGTCCCATTAAACCCTGTTGTGCATCACCAAAAACTCTCTTTGTGGGTTTCCTCTTGTGAGTTTCTTCTCTTGAGCAAAGTGCCTGTTTCAGCATGGACCCTGTCATTAATTCTTAGGAAACAGCTAACCCCTTTCTGTAACTTTTTCTCTAAGTGTTGACAGAAGGAGCCAGAGAGTTTGCAGCATGCCTTGCCCTGGCCTGGGAGCAGCAGCAGCTCTCAAGCTGTTCTCACCACCCTGAACTGCTGTGGGCAGTACTCAGTCACAGGGCTGTGGACCACAGACTGCATCCACCCTAAAAGGTGCCTGCTTCACAGTCAGACAGCGAGGCCTGATTATTTTGGTGGGGTCCTTGAGGAACCCGTGACAGATACTAATGCAGAGCCTTAACTACTATTGATTTCAGCCTGAGGGTGGGAATTGCTTCTTGTTAGAAAAAAATAGGCTGTGTCATTCTCTCTAGAGCAATAAGAGTGTCTGGAGAGGCTCTGGCAGATGGAAAGCTGCCTGCTTGCTGTTCCCCTGTGTAAAACAAGAAGAGTTTTCCCTGAGCAAGGCAGGCAGATCCAGTCTGCAAAATGGCTTTGAAACAGTGTCCTATATTATCTCCATTTCTGCCTGGTTTGCTGCCATGTCTTTTGTTCCCTTTGGAAACTACCCAAAGTATAGTTTTACATGACTAATTATTTGTTTTCATAGACAAGTATGTGACCTACTTCTGGCCAAATCTCTTCAGGCTCCTGATCCCTAGGAAATCCTGTGATGACCTGTTTGCCTCCCAGTTCAAATCTCTCAGAATACTTTTGCCCTCTTCACATGTTAAAAAAGCTGTGAAAACCTACCTGACTGATCCTGAGGAGAAGTTTAGATTTTTAAATAAAAATCACTGGATTTGGGGTGGAGAAACTTTTAGAAAAGTATAACACCAGGCCTGGCAGGGAGAGGGAACATAGCTGTGGGTACCTCCAGCCCTTTTTCCATGGCAGAAATCACTTGTATTGAGGAAAAAGTGTCTGGGAAGGGAGAATTCGTTTGGCTTTTAAAATGCATTGCTGATGATCTGGAGATCTGAGTGCCAGTATGGAGAAGTCACCCATCCTTCCCATGCTTGGGGGCAATGGACAGTAATTCCTTTCCTTGACCTCCAAGTCAGGCTGAAGTCCTTCAGAGCTACAGAATTCCTTAAAAGAGAGACCCAAAGTGCTGTAACCACAGGCATCATGTAGAAAGGTTTTCCTACTTTCATTAATGATTTTTGTCCCTTTCTTAAGGAGTAGGGAGGGGTGCTTTTTGTGACCAAGTAGCACACACTCAATTCACATTTCATTGCAATTAACCTGGCTTCCAGGCAAGGGTGAGCTTAAGACCTTTAATTTATTGAGGGAGAAACATGGTTTCTATTGCACCAATGGATTTTTTTTTCCAACTGGAATTCAGTTCTGGCTTGTTTAGTTAAGCTTCAGTTTGAGCAATGCTTGTTGGAGACCACAGTATCAGGAGGAAATGGTTGCCTCTGCTTGTTTCCCATGACCTATTACTTCAGCCTCCAAGGGGATGCATCTGGGGACTGCTCTGTTTATCTAGCTGACTACTGCTTCAGTGGGAATTTTGACACAGGAGGAAAGCTTGGCCAGCAGAGGGGCGGGGAACAGAGAGCGCTCCAGACTGGCAGCTCCTGTGGGAGAAAGGAAATGTTTCTCCTTGCAAAATCTGAAGATTAAAGTCTCTGGTCACTCTTCTCAGCAGTCATCCTTCTTTTGGCTTAAGTGCGTTAGTACAGAGCTCATTGCTGGCGTGGGGAAGAGGTGGTTTTCTCCAGCTTCACTTGATCTCCTACTCCCTTCCCCCACTGTCACTTTTGTCTCTGATTAAATATTTTGAAAGGAAACAGATGGGGATGCTTTGAGCCCCAGCAGGCTAGAGTGCAGGATTCCTGAACCTGTGTGGGTATTATTTAGCCTGGTGGTAATGTTTTACTGACCGGTTTATTTTCTTTTGGTTTTGAACAAAGGAGGCCTGACTGCTCCTGATTTATGAGAGGTAAATAAAAAGCAGTTCGTTGTCTGCACTGCCATTTCTCAGCAATTGTCAGGAAGGAAAGAGATGGTCATGCCACTAATGATTTAAAGTGTGTGACTAGCAGCTATACACTGCCATTAAATAATACAAAAAAAAAAGTTCTTGGCTTGTAATGAGCATTTGGCTCCTCTTGCTTTTAGAGGAAGTGAGTAATCAAAGGGGAAAAACATGCCTGTTTAGAGTGACACCCATTTCAAAGGCTGCACTGGCGGACTGAATTGCAGCCTGTCCCATTGCTTCTTTTGGCTGTTGCTGTTGCAACATCTTCCCCACACACAGAGTGTCAGGCATGCGGTGTTGCTTCCTTCCATTGGTGATGATGCTTGTGTCAGCCTATAAGGCAAGACTTAAAACCCCTGGTGTCCTACAGGACAAACTTCCCATCACCCCCAGCAAAGGATTTCCCAGGAAGTTCTGCTATCCTTGCACTGATATGGTTCACAGTTAGGTGGAAAGTGCCAGTGCTCCACAGAGTCACTGGGTTAGAGTTGTTACTATTCTAAGCAGCAGCAGCAGCTGATACAAATTTAAAATTTTCTTAATAAAAAAAAAAGTGCAGTTATTTTCCAGGCCACGTTTCTACTGCACACACCAGCAGCACTTGCAATAGTGCCACTCTAAGCACACATGAAACAATAAGGATCTTTCTGATGCCTTCCAGACGAGTCAGAGCTATTTTGGGAGCTCTAGTACTTGTTTGTAAACTGACAGATCATTTTTGCCTCCTTAACACTTAGAAGTAACTCCTTCCTGCCCTGCTTAAAATCAGGTGGTGCTTCTTAGTTTGATTCCCTAGAAATAGGCAGGGATTTCCCCACCCTTCCAGCCTCTCTCCAGTCCCTTTGCAGAGACTTGTTCCCCAGCTAATCAGACTGGTTTGTTTGTGACCGACTGTGCTGCAGGCTGTAGCATCCCGGGCTTTGTTCTCTGCGGTTCCCTGAGCCAGCCCAGGAAGGGACAGGAGAAAGGACTCCTGGTTCTCAGCCAGAGGGGTCGCGGGGGATCCCCGCTCCCTCCTGCAGAGGTGCCAGGTGCCCTCCCTGGGGAAGGGAAGGGAAGGGAAGGGAAGGGAAGGGAAGGGGGGCTGCAGGCAGAGAGCCACAGGGGTGCTCAGAGCCGCAGTCCCGGCCCTCGCCCCCCGCTTCCTGGGGAGGGGTCCGCCTGCGGAGCCTGCTCCTCATCGCTGATGTTTGCCAGGCTTGTAATTCCACGTTCGTTCTCAGAGCACAAAAAATGTGATTGCGCGGTCCCGCCCACACGGCACTCATCATCGCCTGCCGGGGCTGACTCGTTTCCTGTTTCATGCTTGCTTCAGCACTTCGTTTTTGCCTTTTACAGCTTTCCCTTTCCAGCCCCAGAAGCAATCCAATGCCACGCTACATTCCCTGATTGCTAACCCAAGCGGACCCCGAGTTTTTGGGTCTTAGAGCTTGGAGTCCTCCACTGGGTTTGGTTTTAAGGTACAAGAGGTAGCAGCTTTGTAGCATTTCCAGAAACAGGATCATTATCAAGCTGGCAGTGGCTCTGGGGCATGAATTTCAGAGGTTTTTACTTCATCAAGATTTGGATCTGAAAAGAAACCAAAGCTCTGAGGGATTTTTGCTTGCCTCAGAAGAAACCATGCTGAGGGTTGTATCTCAAGGTCACTCAGTCATCCCAGCCCCCTCTGCTCCTTCTCATCACATGACCCGCTTAATAGCCAGCAAAGAATTAAAACAGGACCATGGATTGATTTTTCCCAGGGAAATCCTCCTGGGAGATAACCTGTGTGAATGCCTGGGCAGAGCCGGGCAAGGGTCCCAAGAATAGGGCTGAGCCTCACAAAAATCCTCACAGGCTCGGGGCTGCTGCTCTAACCATAAATTGTATCAGCAGCTTTGGTTTCATGTGGTTACAAGCAGTGCAGAAACCCAAAAAAGGCTTTCCCCAGGCTGTAACATAAAAAAAAAAAAAAGAGAGGGCGGGGGGGGGGGGGGGGACTGAGATAAAAGCTGCAGATTAGTACCCTGTTTTGGGGCAAAGACAGGTTATCCTGACCTGATGAATGCAGTCTGCTGTTGGTGTCCATGCATAAGGTTACTGGTGTGCTGGTTTGTAATAAAACATGTTCCAGCAACAAAAAGAGAGAAATCCCTCCCCCACTGATGCAAAATCCGCCTTCAGTGTAGGAGATGGGCTGCCTTGTCAGCTGGGGTGATTTGGCTTATCAGATTTATTAACATGCTCGTCAGTAATACACGTTTTATCTGATGCTGTAATTTGTTTGCAGCACAAAGTCAGTTTGTTTAATAAGCTTCTGAGGCCTGGGCAGAGAGCGGCATTGGGTTTTTTAATCAGTGTGTTGGGAAAAGAGTTAGGCACAGGAACTGTGTGTCCATCAGGAACCACGCACAGCATCCGGCCTGTGCTAACGTTCCATGGAGCTACAGTAAGCAGGCTTCAGGGCACTTCTCAACACATTTGGGAATTTCTGTGCTTTCACAGCAGCACACTGTCTCCAGCTGCAGGTATTGAATGAGGGGCAGCACCTTGGAGGGATCCCTGTCAGACAAACACACCCTCATTCACACAAGCTGTGTGTGATCTCCTTATGTGAGGGCAGTGCAGGTGACCAGCCTGGTGTGTTCTCCCTGCTCCCTGCTCTCCCTTCACTGACAGCTCTGCCATGCTGGACTGCAGACTCTCTTAAACCATCTAGCCTCCAACATGTGTTGCAGGGCCAGAAAACCATGAGGCAGGGCTCTGCTAGCAACCTCCCTGCCAAGCTTGCATTTTTCTCCTCCCCATCTACCATTCCAAATCTGTCATCTATCAGGAAATGCTGCACAAACTGCAGAACGTGATTTTTTGTATTGGTTGCTTTAGACAGAGAATCATCCACAGCAGGGGCAGCATAGAGAAGTAATGAATAGCTGTCCTGTCGTTGGAAGATCCTCAGCACAGACCATTCATCTTTCCAGCAGTGCTCATCACACCCCAGTGAGGATTGTACTGGAAAAGGGATGTCCTGGAATTGATCCCCCTTCTCAGGGACTTACCTTGCTTCTCATTTTCCTGTAGTTTGAGAGCACACCACATACTCATCTCCCAGTGACACACTGGCAGTAGGTTGAGGAAGACAAAAATACTGGGGGAGTTGGCCACAAAAGAGTCTGAAGAGATTTCCTTCCTTCAAAGATGAGTTGTAGGTGGTTGCTACCTTTGGATCTGAGTTTGAAGCAAAAGGGAATTCGAGCAGATTTGGCTAAGTTTCTCAGCAAAACACAGCTGATTAAAGAAAAAGAAAATAGTTGAATAAAATGTGTGCAACATGTGAATAATCAAAGCCCCCTGCGTGGCCATCTCACGCAGCACCAGCCAAGGTCCGAGGCTTCGGGCTCCTGGCCAGCCTGGAGCTATTCCCTCATTCAGCTGGCACGGGGTGTGTGTACTGGCTGGGCTGCACGTAGGAGAGAGCAGAGGGACACTGGCCCTCACGTTCAGGGCTGCCTGCACAGGCCCATCTAAAGGCATGCACTGCTGCCTGGGCAGCCTGACCAGCAGATACATGCAGCTTGCAGTTTTTCCAGGGATTGGCATGGGCTGTACAGCCCCAGGACCTCCCAGCAGCTGGAGCAGCCAGTTGCCAAGCCCATGTGCTGCTGGTGCTGCTGAAGCAGGGCCAGCTTCCAGGACAGAGGCTCAAGTGATGGCAGCTTCTGCTGCAAAGGACTCACACAGCACAGCCAAGGCAAAAAGAGGAGATGAAGTTCTGCAAATTTTGAGTCTTGTAAGCTAAGATTGGTCACACGAAGTGTAAGTGAAGGAGATTGAGACTAAAGCCAAGTACCCAAATTTTAGTTCTGCCTACGTGTCACCCAATGAAAATACATAAGACAGGTTTTAAAAAGTGAACAGGCATCCAAAATCCTCAGGCATCTTTGCAAATATATCCAGTAATGTGCTTAATGATGCTTAACTAGACTTAAGTTCCTGACTTCAGGCATTAGGTATCTGAAACTTTCTCTTGCATCTTTTTCATCCTTTAGCAGGACATTTTCAAGTCATTTAGCAGGACCTGATCAACTGCAATACTCCCTAGGAAAAAAAAAATATTTGTACTAGAGTACTAAAAATTTTAGCACATCAAGTTTTACTAAGTAAGGAGATGAGAATTACCATGTTTACTTTTTACTCTAAGTCATGTCAGACTGGGGTGTGTGGCAGAGGATACAGGACACTGAGCCCTGCATGTGATGGCAGAGCAGTGCCGGCAGGGAACTCTAAACAGTACCATAAGTTCACTCCCTGAGAGTGATTTGTCCACATTGTTACACTTTCACACTCCTCCTGAAGGCAAAGAGAGCTTTTATGAGAGGGTGATGTGAAGTCGAAGTCAGTCTGTTTCCAAATTCAAGAGCGTTGGTCACTAGGGATCAGCAATAAGCAATGCAACTCTTTTGCCTGTATGTTAATACAAGGCACCAGGGAAATGTCTGCATATTTTTTGTACATACTATGAGTTAATTATTACACAAGACTTTTCTTTAAAGTCATACTGAAAATATTTTCCCTAAGAAAACAGTCAGTGATTGGAAAAGCAAATAAATCAGTGTTTAAAGGTTTGTTATCTCACTATCCTTACTGCAACTGGCTCCTGCAAGCTCTGATGATGGATGAGCACATTAGAGCTGCACGTATTTAAGGCACTACAGGCTTTGCAGTGCCAGGAGCTTAAAGTACACTGCCAAGTTATAAATCACAGTGCCTTGACATCAAGCACTCCAAGCAACTCAAATGGCAGTATTATTTTAAAGTCCTTGTGTGTTTCTAATGAAATATTGGATTTGCTTTTAATTTTTGTTTTCACCATGTTTGTTTGTTTGCATTTTGCTCAGCTTGAGCAGGCAAACTGGGAGGTACATATCCAGTATATCTCAGTTCTGCTTATACGTAGTAACTGTGTTTGATTTGCAAATATTTAAAACACTTCGGGAGAAGTTATTTCTATTATATTTGGCTTACTTGTTTTTAAAACTGGGGTGGGGTTTTTTTTTTTCATTTTATAAAACTTCAAACCTGAGTTAAAATGTCTTATTCTTCTCTTGTGATGTGGGACAAACTGACCCTTTCCTTGCTTAGTCTTTCCTGATGCCCTGCACGTTCTGCCCACCTGTCCTCTCTGTACTTTGTGGAGCTGTTGGGTAACACCGGTCTGCAGCTCCTGCCACCTGCACGTGCTGCAGAACACAAGAGTCCTCCGTGACCTGGTGCTTTGGCTCTGTCTCTGTTCTGGTTAAGACTCATGTATTCTCTCTTCAGGTGCAAAATTCCCCATTAAATGGACTGCGCCAGAAGCGGCACTGTATGGAAGGTTCACAATAAAGTCAGATGTGTGGTCTTTTGGGATCCTACTGACAGAGCTGGTAACAAAAGGGAGAGTGCCATACCCAGGTAAGAAAAATGTCCTGCTTCACCTGGAAAAAGGAGTGGGAATGGCCCATATGTTTAAGCTGCAGTGTTTATTTACATTCTCTGAGCTCAAAGGAGAATGGCTATAATGTGTAAGTTTTGTGTATGCTTGAAAACAGTACTGACTCAAAGCTGCTTTGGGATGGTCATGATAAAAATGACAAGAGGATAACTCAACATATTCATTTCTACTGTTTAATTGTGCTCAATTCAATCAATATAATTTCTAGACAACTAATGAAAGCACTGTAAAATTATTATATTCTGGGGCAAATAGCTCTCCACAGTATTGCATTTACTTTAAGATACCTACAGTTAAACTCCCACAGAGGCCTTACTCCTTTTATTCTGTCAGTCTGGTTCACTGCAAGGTTTGATGACTGTCTGAATGTCTGGTACTATCAAATCTCTTTTTCATAAACTCTTAAATTTTAATCCTTGCTTTTGAGATGGATGGAAAGGGAAGGAAATAGTTCTGTAATGTGCAGACCAGAGCTCATGGCAGGGTCACAGCAGGGCCAGATTCTCTGTATGGGGGAACTGGAGGCCCCATGGCTCTTTGTTGAAACCCTGCCAAGTGTCCAGTGGATTAAGATTTGTAGGAGGAGGTGATTGGATCTGCCTATGCAGAAAGAGCTTTTTATTCTTGTTGCCCCCCTGAAGATTGTGAGCATTCAGGTGAAGAGGAAAAGGGTGAGGTGAAAGCCATGCATTGCATGGAAAAGAATTTAATCCCTTCTTTTTCTCATCAGCACAGATATTAACAGAGGATGCCCTGCATTTCAAGATGCCTCTAGCTGCATTTTTTGTCTTTTTATTAAAAAAAAAAATCTAAATACTCAACAGTCTGGCTGTGTGCACCGCAGCTGATTTAATGGAAAACGCCCTACAGCAGTTTCAGTTTTCCAATCTGTGCTGTGATCAAGCAGTCAGATCCATATATCAAATTGAGCAGGAGAAGCATCAAGGTGGAGTTCAGTTTACCCTGTGGTGTCTCACACCACTTCAGAAGACTGAACTCAGCAAAACTAATCTTCCAGACTTATATTCCAGAGGAATTTCAAGTTTGCCAGCAGCCAGTAGCTGATATTTGAGAAGAGAATATGGGGACTGGAAAGCATCTCATGATCAGCAGTGAACTTTGGCATCATTAACAGGGAGCAGCTTAGCAAAGGTGTGGCTGTGACAACTGAATGAGGTAGCAGAAAATACAATGGCATGTTTCTGTGGAATGGATGAGTCCCTCTGCCCAGCACTTGCCCATGTGGGGTGTTGCCTCCAGTCAGAGCAGCTCTGTCACCACCAGTCAGCACAAAAGTCTTTCTGCCATAAGGATTCCCAGTAGTGGTGGGAGAAAGCTGTGATTTCTGCAGGTTTATTGAGGGTTTAAGCACACACTGCATGCTGTGCAAAGGTCAAAGAGAGAAAAAAGATCTATAAGCTTTACTTGATGTGGTGCTACTCCCAGAGGGTGGGCAATGTTCCTGACTGGGCTGCAGGAATTCTCTAGTCACTGCCAGCAGAGTGGATGCACAGGGGATGTTGCCAGCCAGGGCAGAATTAAGGTGAAATTACCATTCCATGCAAAAACAACCATTTAAACCCTATGTTTACTCACAAGTCTGTAGCTGAACACAGGGCTGGCCATGGCTGCAGAGGATGTCTGCACTTCATAAATGTTTCTTTCCCTCACCAAAGGAGAAGGAGTCCACAGGATGTGCATTTAAGTGCTTGCAATATATAACTTCTTGCAGGAGCCATGACAGTAATCTCAGGCATGGGCTGTGTCCTGAAATTCTGGACAGTTTTATTACGTGGCAGCTTGAGCACATCAAAGACAACCAGCGGGATCTCTCCTCTTTCAGCACCGTCCTACCCCTTCATCCCTCACTACATAAAGCCCTCACATGCCGAAAGTCCTTCCGGCTCACTCTCTTCCACCTGCACTAGGAAGACACCAAGTAGCTGGAAGAAATTTTTTGTGTGTTACATATCACTAAGTCAGCAATTTTCTGGACTGCCTTAGTTACATCCTGCCTCATCCTGCCCAGGCTCTAGGCCAGGGTCATTCCTTCCCACCAGGACTCCCCTATTGCTCATCTGGGTGGTCTTAACAATTCTCATGGTCACCATCACTCCCCTCTGCCAGTTTTCATAAGGGCAGCCTGGATCTTACATTTGAGTGTCCAAAGTCTTTACAGATTTCAGTCTAGTCTCATTTCCCAGACCCTAAATCGGAAAGCTTTTATAGGCTGAGGCAGCAGTGGAGGGGAATCAAGGCCTTCTCAGAAGGATCTGTCTTTGCAAGTGGATTGAAAAGAGAGCTTGGACTTTCCAAGGTGGCAAAGGCCTCCTGAGCTCCTTAGAAAAGGCTCTCTTTTCCCCTGACATAGAAAAGATCATCTATCTTCTGCTGGGAGGAGGAAGGACCTTGTGAAGGACAAAGTTTTGTGAATAGCTATCCCTGTCTGAGATAGGCAGTAGGGTTCAGATGCACCCACAGGGCTTTTCTTGCCATTATGGCATGGCTTGCACGAGGAAGAAAAATGAGATTTCTGTCATCCTGAGAGGCAAGACTCAGCCCTCTTCATCCAAGTAGACAACCCATAGGTGAGAGAATGCGGTCTGTTGGCACTGCCAGCACTTTGGTACCCAGGATGTGACACTGAAAAGTGTCAGCCTTGAAACAAAGAGGGTCATGGAACTGTCTGTCTGCTGTAATATCCAGTTTCTGAAATAGTTGTGGGCATGTTGTCCTGATGTTCCTGCTTACAGCTTGTAGCAGGCTGGGAGAAGTGGAGAGAGGCCCTCAGACAAAGGGATTGCTCTCTTACTTGACAAGTTCTTAGTGCCTGGAGAGAGGATTTACAGCACACATCCCAGTCCTGGGGTGGTACCCGTGCCTGCAGGACACCATACCTCGTGCCTTCCCATGTTGGGAACTAGGCATTGTTTTAAGCTTGTGTAGAAGGAGGGAGAAGCACAATGAGTAGGACAGAGGGGGAGGGCAGGCAGTTTACAGCAGGGAAACAGACTGGGTGGCACAGAACTTGGCATTTTTTGTCCTTTAGATTTCAACCAGTTCCTGTCCTGATGCCCCATTTTGGAAGAGAGGCTGGTGCAGTGGTGAGATACATGAGCTGTAAAGATTTTGCTGGTGGAGATAATGATCAGTCTAGAGCTCATAATAAAGCCTTGCCCCAAACTCTATAGCTCCCACAAACAGGACCAACTTTTTGGAAGTTTTCCTCATGTTCATGCTTCAACCAAGCCTGTTTCTCTGTCAGTGATCATAATGGGCCACTATGATAACTAGTTTATGCTTTTTTATCCTTTTCACAAGGTAACAGGTTCAAATAAGCAACTTTCACAGTCTTTCACACAGAGGCTCTATTTGTAGTATTACAGTGGAGAAATGAAAAATAGACTGGGCCAGAGGAGGAGCCAAGCTTAAGAAACAGTCTGCTTAGTGGACCTTTTTCAGTGTCAGTTTCTTTTCTCTTTGACAAATGCCCTTCCCTAGCAGTAGTTGGAGAATTTGTGGGTTTTTAACAAGCTGCCTTTGGGATAGGCAAAAAACTCAGCCACACGTGACCTTGCCCCTTGTGCTTTCTACTGCAGTTGTCACGTCAAGAGCATTTTCATTTTAACTCTATTGTGACAGCTGTGTGATGCTACTCACATTGCTGCCTGTGGCCAAGCAGGTCATTGAGTCTATGCTCCAAGCAGCCCTGCAGCCTTTGGGCAGCTGTATTCAGCCTCCCCTTCCCTGGGGGGAGCTGGGCCACGAGTGCCAGACAGCATGTGCTATCCGAGCCTGGGGCCAAGTACCTAACAGTGAGCCAGCATAGGTAGGTGGGTGTAACATCATCGTGGATGGTAAATAAGAGGTTAAGAAAGATGTGTACTCACCACATAGGATAGATGAGGTCAGGTGGGTTTATTTGTAAGCAAGGAAGCTCTGCTCACAAATGCTGCAGCTCAAGGTTGCATCTATTCATTTGTCACACCAAGGAAATAACTTATTTCAAAAAATAAAAGCAAAAAACAGAAATTGATAGTCTAGCTTTGAGGATGCGGAGATGTTGGGGGTTTTCAGTCTTTAATTTCTAGGTGAAGTGGCATGACTTCCCGAGTTTTAAAACCTGTTCCTCCTTTTCCCCAGAAATAATTTGGTTTGCATCGCACTCCGTAAGAACAGCATTCAGAGGTTGTCTTCCCTCAGGAGCAGCTTTGCTGTTCCCTTCCATGCACTGTATTACTCTGATCACTGGTCTGAAAGCGTGCAGGGGGTCTGGAAGGAGCATCATTCCCAGTCTGTGTATTGGGTTTGCATGGCCAAGCCATCACAGTGGGAGGATGGGGGGGTGCCTGAGAAGAGGCTGTGACCTTGTGGGAGGCCCGTGGAGAAAGGAGCCCCTGCTGGAGCAGCCTGCCCTTGAAGGACCGTGGAAGAGTGACCCACCCTGCAGCACTTCAGGGAGGACTGTTGCCTGTGGGGTGGACCCATGCTGGAGAAGGTCACGGAGAGCTGTCTCCCATGTAGGGACCCCATGCTGGAGCAGAGGAAGGACCCCTCTCTCTCCCTGAGCTGCAGGAGAAACAACCAGTGATGAGCTGACCATAAAACCCATTCCCTGTCTCCCTGCACCACTGGGGGAGGAGCTAGAGCTGGGAAGGAGGGAGGAGTGGATAAGGTGTTTTTAAGGCCTTATTTTACTTCTCGTTATCGTGCTCTGATTTTGTTAGCAATAAATTCAGTTGATATCTCTAGTTCTGGCCTGTTTTGCCTGTGACACTATTTGGTCTATCCCAGTCCTATCTCAACTAATGAACCCTTGGTTATATTTTCTCTTCCCTGTCCAGCTGTGAAGTGAGAGAGAGATGGAAGAGTGACCCACCCTGCAGCACTTCAGGGAGGACTGTTGCCTGTGGGGTGGACCCATGCTGGAGAAGGTCATGGAGAGCTGTCTCCCATGTAGGAACCCCATGCTGGAGCAGAGGAAGGACCCCTCTCTCTCCCTGAGCTGCAGGAGAAACAACCAGTGATGAGCTGACCATAAAACCCATTCCCTGTCTCCCTGCACCACTGGGGGAGGAGCTAGAGCTGGGAAGGAGGGAGGAGTGGATAAGGTGTTTTTAAGGCCTTATTTTACTTCTCGTTATCGTGCTCTGATTTTGTTAGCAATAAATTCAGTTGATATCTCTAGTTCTAGCCTGTTTTGCCTGTGACACTATTTGGTCTATCCCAGTCCTATCTCAACTAATGAACCCGTGGTTATATTTTCTCTTCCCTGTCCAGCTGTGGAGTGAGAGAGAGACTCTGGTGGGTGCTTGGCATCCAGCCAGGGTCAACCCACTACAGTCTAAGAGAAGAAAGCAATAGTAAAGTAGCCTAAAACAATTGCTCTCCTCACCGGAGTTCACATGTCCCAGAGTAATCTGTATAACTCATTAGTTTGCATGCAGGGACACTCCCTTGTTACAGTAATGTTTCCTGTCTTCTGGAAGAGCAACATTGCCCAGATCCATGATATTTGCAGATCTGCTGTGCTTCATCTAATCAAGCTCCTAAGAGCACACCAAAGCACTTTCCAGTTTTCTTCAGCCACAGTTGGAAACTCCACATCCTTTTTTGTGTCACAGTAACTCTTACAGTCACTGTAACTTAAAGTTCCTACAACTTTTCTAGGAAAAGCCAAGCAGTGTTGCATTTCTGTCCCCAGTCTTTATGGGCAATAGATTTTTATTGTACTGAGCATTAGAGTGGCCATATCCTGTGGCATCCTGAGATTATTGAAGGTTTCACTAATAAAGCTGGATGGTGGGAGGTTAGTTGATTTTTAGTCTTCTCAGGAAATAAAAAGCTAATGGAAAAGCCATCTTTTGGGAATTGGATGTTTTCTTCTTGGTCAAATCGTAATTCTTGAAACATCATGAGCACAAGCTGATTTTTCATAAAATTCTACAATGATAGAATAGTCTGGGTGGGAAGGGACCTCTTAAAGGTCATCTAATCCAATCCTACCATAAGCAGGGATATCTCAGGTTACTCAAGAGCCGTTTCCAACCTGAACCTGAATGTTCCCAGGGATAGGGTATCCATGACCACTCTGGGCAACCTTCTCCAGTGTTTTACCACCATCATTGTAAAAAACTTTTCTTTCTTATACCTAATCCAAATTTAGTCTCCTTCAGTTTAAAACCATTACCCCTTGTCCTATCCCAACAGGCTCTGATAACAGGCCCCCCTCTGAAGTACTGAAAGGCCACAGTAAGGTTTCCCCAGAGGCTTCTCTTCTCCAGGCTGAACAATCCCAATTTTCTCAGCCATTTCTCATTTCAGGGCCCTTCTCTGGATTAGCTCCAACAGGTCCAAGTCCCTCCTGTGCTAGGACCCCAGAGCTGGATGCAGGGTTCTGCGTGGAGTCTCACCAGAGCAGAGCAGAGGGGCAGAATCCCCTCCTTTGGCCAATCTGCTTTGAATACAGCCCAGGACACTTCTGGTTTTCTGGGCTGCAGGTGCCCATTGCCAGCTCCTGTCCAGCCTCTCATCCACCAGCACTCCCAAGTCCTTCGCGGCAGGGCTGCTCTCACCCTATTTGTCCCCCAGCCTGGATTGATACCAGGTGTTGCCCCAACCCAGGTGGAGGAGCTGTACCCAACAAAAGAATATTGTTGAGTATTTTATTTCACAGATTTAAGGATTTTAGGATAAACTTCTAAGGGTCTGGAAGCATAGTGCAAGCAGAATGTCATTTATTATTTATTAAGAGTTGAAACTCTTGGGTATTCATTAGGAGAGAGGAGTTGTACAGACTGCTCAGATATTCTCTCTATGGTGAAATGAAGATATGACAGACTCCAGCTATCAAAAGAGAAACACTAAAACTTGCAGGATAAGATAAGTAAGTCAAAGAATAGGTTTGTAAACATAAATATCCGTTTAAGAGGTAAAATGTATACCTGAAGCACTGATATTTTTATAAGTCTGACTAGTAATCCAATTGATATAGACGTAAAAGTCTTTGAAACACTGTTTCTAATTTAGCAGTTCATGTCAAAACTAACAGAATTTCTTTGACAAGTCCTAGGTACTTCAGCCCTTGCTGGATGTCTGAATTCCAGTGAGGAACATGAGGATTACTTGCTTTAGTTTCATAACCGGGGTTTACTGTGGGGGAAGGGAAAGGGGAAAGGAGAAAGGAGAAAAGACGGGCATTTTCCTGGATTAAACTGTGATGAAAAAACCTAGCTTGACTCATTTTCCAGGGACAAAAAAATGACTGTGATTTCAGACAGCAATGTCTCTTTCATGTTATTTTTTCTACCTTTTTGTTAAACAAAGGGAAGAGCTGTTTATGTTTTTCCTCCCCCTTCTGTCTCCTCAGGGTTTTTCTTCCAGCACACAGTTCGTTATCAGGTTTCAGAGTGTGCTTTGCAGCACTGAGTAAAGCACTGGATAAAAATACCAAACATTTGATATCTTAGAACAACAAATCAGCTGGGAAGGAGCTTTTCTGCTGCTGTTGCTTCCATCCATGTTGTACTTAAGGATGTACTGCCAAAATAAAAGCAAAGAACGCAGTTTGTTAGTGGTTATTTATATACAAACAGATGAGTTACCGGTAACAGTTATTTTCACAGCCTTTAATATGCAAGGGAAGCAAAGCACAGCAGAAGTTCTCACCCCAAAACACAAGGTAATTCAGCTGATTGAAAGGCAAGGATTTGAAAAAAGGTGCAGATTTTTGTTCAAAACACAAATTTATAAAACTAATGTGGAGAACACAAAGTGAACAAAATGTGCATGTTTTTTTCTTGTAGTATCTTAAAAACAGCAAGGCCAGAAAGTTTGGGTTGATGCTGCCTTGGGTTTGTGGTGTCTTAACAGACCAGTAGTGTTTTGTAGTCTAATGAAAAAGTGAAATATCTTTGGAAATGTTCTTGCTGGATAGTGAAGAACATCCAAATATTTGTTCAGTGTGTTCTGGTTTGTTGTGAGCCTCTGAGACCTAACAACATCAGTTTGGATTCAATAATATAGGAGAATCTTAACTCTATGCAGAATCTGATGTCTGCAGAGGCTTGCTATTTTTTATCATTTTGAAGACCTAACCATGGTCCACTTTAGGAGCCATTCAAAGCGTTTGCTCCTAGTTTATAAATATATAATACCAAAAATATGGTGGATGGATGCAGCTAATAAATGAAACACAAGAAACCAGTGCTGAAGTGTTGGTCTGAAGGTTAGGGAATACTGTAAATCAGTAATATAACCTTTCTTTTTGCAATTATCCCTGTGAAAGGGAGAATTAAGGAGAGGCCTGTAAGAGTATGAGACAGTTTTCTGGAGAGGCTCCTCAGTGCACAACAGGCAGCAAAAGAAACAGTGCCCTACTTTTCCCTTCTCCTTTCCCTTGCCTTGCAGTAAAACCCATATATGAAACTAAACCAAGTACTCCTTGTGTTTGAAAATGGGAGGTAAGGTTGCAGTAAGCTAAGCAGAACCACTCTGTGACCACAACACAGATAATTGAGAGCCTAAATATAAATACAAGGAATAAGTGTGGAGACCATGCCAAGGTGGTTACAGTGACAGGATAGGAATATGATCCTTGCCCAGAACCTTGCAAATGGATATCAGTAGGAGGAAAGTACCCTGACAAGATAAGATGAAGAGGGGTTTTGTAATCCTAATGTGAGATGAGAATCTAGAGGTGGATGGTCAGGAAAGGCTAAATGATACAGATGTTTTTTTCTAAGCATCCTTAATAATTAAACACAGCCAGGACATGAGGATAGAGATTAAGGACCAAATCCAAGGTTACAGCCAAGTAACTGGCCTAAATGCTATGTAGCATAAGGATTTTATTCCCTGTCATGGCTTAACCCCAGCCAGTAACTTAAATACCACACAGGCACTTCCTGACTCCCACTGCCCACCCCTAGGTCCCCCAAAGATGGGATGGGGAGGAGAATCAGAAAAAAGGTAAAACCTTTTCTTTTTATTTTGACAGAGTAATATTCTCCTGCCAATATCCAAGAGGTTGAGATAATAACAGTTTAATAACTGAAATAAAGTAGAATATAATAATAATTTTATTGGAAATGAAAAAGAGAGGCATATAAGCTAAGAAAAACAAATTATGCACAATACAGTTTCTCCCAGCTTCTTGTGCACCTTCTCACTGGTAGAGCATGAGAAACTGAAAAGTCCTTGAGGCAGGATGAATACTACTTATCAGTAACTAAAACATCAGTGTGTTACCAACATTATTCTCATACTAAATCCAAAACACAACATTGTACCAGCTACTAGGAAGAAAGTTAACTCTATCCCAGCCAAAACCAGACATTTCTATAAGTCAAAGTGTAGAGTGGATAAATGAATCTGTATTGAAGAAGGTGATTGAATTATTCCTCACAAATAAGTTTACAAAAAATAGGAGGTTTTGGATTCTGGAGGTGGGACAAGCAAACTCCTCAAAAGGACATCCTGCAAGAAGAAAGTGGAGGATTCCCAGGGAAGGACAGTGTCGTGGAAGCCAGAAAGAGGATAAGCTAACAGAAAGTGCAATATCGAGGTGCTGGTTTCTAGATTCAGTCATGGAGCAACTGAAGTGTCCCTGCTGGTTCTCCTGCAGAGCTGCTTGGCAGGACCTGCTAAGCCAGGAGAATGCATTCTGCAGATATTTTTCAGCAGGGGGCTGGGGAAGGGCAAGCACAAAGCTTGCAGTCAGCATGCAGGCTTACTCTGAAACACCTCTGCGTGCCTGTGGTGCCAGTCTTACCTCTGGTACTGTTAAAAAGAGAGTTCTGGGAGAGAGGTGTAAACTAAAGCTTAGAGTGACTTGCAGTTAATGTTTGGTGAAAAGCACTTCAGCAGAGGAATCGAGGGGTTACACAGAAAAGAAAAAGTATCAAAGAGCCTGGCCTTACTCTCAGAGTCAAGCAAGATGAGTCACCATCCCTGGAGGTATTTAAAAGTCTGTAGGGACACGGTTCAGTGGTGGGTTTGGCAGTGTTAGGTTAACAATTGGACTCAGTGATCTTAAGGGTCTTTTCCAACCTAAATGTTTCTATGATTCTGTGAAGATAATCCACTTTTTACTTATTTCTTCTGAGAGAGAGAGAGAGCTGTGGTTCTTTAGTGGAGATATTTTGCTTGGCATTTGACTTGTCTTGTGAGCAGCTTCGTTCTGTTTTGCTTTGGGAACAGTCAAATATGATAGAAACTGTACTAACCCGCACAGATGGAGGGAGTGCAGGTCAGCAGCAATAAGCTTCTGAAGGCAATGCTGCTGGACAACCCTGGTAGCCAGGAGGAGCAGAGTTTGTCTTGATGTCCCTGCAGCAGGACCTCACAGAATGTTTTCACAAAGGCCCACGCTCAGTGTGAGCGTTTCAGAAATTTATCTTAATTTCTAGAATTTCGACTTTTCCATTCTTTGCAATGCATTTGTTTTCCTTAAGCACATCACATATTGCATTTCACAGTTCCTGCTGTCAGAGAGGGAAAGCACCAAATCCTCCCCATTGTGAGTAAGCCAAGAGGGTAACCATGGGAGCAGTTCTGCTCATCACTCAATCCTAAAAACCCTCTACTGAGAAAGAAAATAATCCAGGTTACCTTGCAATAGATGAGGAGCTGAAACAGGACATCAGTGTGGTTGTGTTTAGCTTGTCTTAACCAAAAGAAATTAGTATGATTGAGCAAACCACATGTGTTGTAGATATAGTTGTACTTGGTTCATTTTTCTGTAATTTACTGTGGATTTGTATGCCCTTCACAGGCATGAATAACCGGGAAGTCTTGGAGCAAGTAGAACGAGGTTATCGGATGCCGTGTCCTCAGGACTGTCCCATCTCCTTGCATGAGCTTATGATTCACTGCTGGAAAAAAGACCCAGAGGAGCGTCCAACTTTTGAATATTTACAGGGTTTTCTTGAAGACTACTTCACTGCAACAGAACCCCAGTACCAGCCTGGCGACAACCTGTAAATCCCTGGTTTCCAGACACTGTCATGAATTACCAGGTATTTCTCAGCCCTGTCCCACCTGCTCTCCACCTTCCAACTCTGTGATCGGCTTCTCCAGAGTGCAACATCTTCCAGCACTGCAGTGCACAGGAGGGGCTGCAGCTGGGAACTTCCACAGCCCTTGCCTATGACCACTTGTCCTAATAATCTGAATGTCCTGGATGAAAAGGAGAAAAACACTTGTTTTTTCTTAATCAAAGACTCCAAAACTGCATTGTATTGATGTTATGTAAACTGCAAAACCTCTGTTCATTGTAAATAGTAACTCAGTGCCAATAACTGATCCTAGTGCTTTCCTTTTTTTAAAATGCAAAACCTATGTGATTTTAACTAGTCTTCTCCTGATTCAACTAAAAGTATTATTTTCCAGAAGTGGCCTCTTTGTCTAAAACTTTTTTTTTTTCATGTTTTAACAAATAAAAAATCAGGACAGGTGTTTGGGTTTTTGCTTTTTTATATATAAAATATATATAATATATATACATACCTGTACATACAGTATATGGGTGCTATTGCAGAGGAGGCTCATTTGGAATTGAATGAATCCTGCTGCAGCTGTACCCAGAAAGCGATAATTTTACTGCAGACATGAAAACACTGGTGGGATTCTGAAAGCCAGTGATCTAATTTTTGGCTTTTGCCAAGCATGATTTTTTTAAATTGGATTGCACTTTTTGTTTATGATTATGTACCTGTAGATGGTTGTAACTTTGCTCTTTCAGGAATCACGTGCTGTATTTACAGTAATGTTTCCAATGTTTGACAAGTGTGTGATGATTTGTTCTTGAAATTAAAACGAACATATTTAAAGCAAGAAAACTACACCATCACCGTTTGAACTGGAAAATTGAAACTGCAAGGACTTCTTGTATCAAAACATGTATACTGAAATGTTTCAAAAAGATTTATTAAGCAGTGTAACCACATTCAGATGGTCTTAAATAATAGCATTTTAGCCATGTCCCCCTGCTAAACTGTTGGTCATGCAACTAGGATTTTTCTGTTTTATGTGTAACATTTTTCCATTGTAAAATAAGTGTGTTGAGTGTCCTGTACTGCTAATGAAATTACTTTCTCTGTGTCTGCAAGTTCTCCAGTGGAATTACTATGCACTTCTTTACATTTCATGGGGGATGCACAGAACAAAGTATTACCTTTTCAGTTGTCTGTACCAGCCTTGAATTACTTACGTTTAACCAAAAAACACAAAAAAAATTTCCTTTCTATTTCTATTGAGTTTTTAATACTGAGTTGCAAATTTTAAAGTCTTAATTACATTTTGTTATGGTTTATTCACAAGTTTACATTTTAAAACTGTTTAACTTTCTTAATTTAGTAATTAAAAAAAAGAGCATTTTACATTTGGATAGTTGTTTTTTTGTTTAAACTGTGGAGCTAATGGTGGTCATGAGATTAAAAACTTTTCAAGAAGGTGTGTTATGCCATTTGGGGCATCATATTTCATAGGAGTATGCAGACCAATTACCCATGGGACATCGTTTTCCAAATTATGAAGTCAATATGTTTTTAAATAGCTGGAGTTCAACTGTAAGGAAGATGGCTGAATGCATAGCTAGTCTCTCCTTTCTCTCTTCTACAGCAGTTTGTTCTTTCTTAGTTCTGTTGCATTTAACATGAATACTTTTACATTTACAAGTGTTGCAGGAAAAGCTTTTCTATGTCATGTATTGCTGTTACTACTTTAAAAGATTGTGGCCAACTAAGACTTCCTGACAGTTGAAACTTTTTTTTTTTAATTATTTAGTACTTAGATTGTGAATTCATATTCTGAAGATTCACACATTTTCTAAAGAGAACCTTTCTTCGTTTGTGAAAACTAACCCAATAATCAATTGAGATTCAGAGAACAAATTGTCATTGTTTTAATATTTTCTATACAAAACTGACTGAAAATCCTCTTGCAAAGGAGGCTTCCACACTTAGCCTTTCTCAAAGTGTGACTTTATATGGCAATGTTGCTTGTTACCAGATTTCCATGATAAATTGGTTAACGTTTTACATGTAGAGTCTATGAGTAATGTTATGTACATTATCTATTCAATGTTGCTGTACCTGTAGCTGTGGAGTACTGAAGAGGCCATGATCCTTGTTGGACTTCTAGCTTCCTCTTAGTACTTACAAAGCAAGTCGTGGCCCTCTTTTTTTTTCCCACAGCTACCCCCCTGCCTTAAAATATCATCCATGGAACTGAGGACTCCATAGTAACTCAGCGGGCTGGCGAAGCCAAAATGTCACCTCCTCAGCCCAGAGCCCAGTGGCGAAGCGTGGCCATTCTGCCAAGTTCCTTAGCAGCCTTTGCTATGCCACAAACTTAAGTGCAGTTTCCATCTGTAATGCGGGACGAGCCTAAAACATTAGTTTGCCTATGTTTCTCATTGGAAGTAAGACTCAGATGGGGCGTTGTTGGGGTTTTATGGCCTTTATTTCTGATTCTTGGGTTTGCTGTTTCTTGTATTGCATTCGGTCTCCGAGTACCATGTTGGTCTCTGCCGGATCTCTGCCTGCAGCTGGCTTGTGTGCAGACTGGTGCCACTGTTGAGTGGCAAATCCAGACCATTTCTCATCGGTAGCTCTTCTGCTTCTTTTTCTTAATGTTGGGAGTTTTGTTGTTTGGGTTTTTTAATCTCTCAAATAAAAACATTAGCAAAAAATTTAAACAAGGTTGTTAGGTTTTTTTGCTATAGATTAATAAAAGCCTTTTCTTAAGCACTTTGTATACACCACAAGTAGTTGTGTGGTGACTCTAAAAGTAGAATTTATGAGATTGAGAATCTTCTGTTCCTTCCAATAATTTTTTAATGTAAGACTAATTAAATTCCGCCCAGGTAAAAACAATTGGCCAAATGCTCCCCCCACCAGCCCACCTGATTCCCAACTGATCCCTGGTGTGGTGGCTGATTTCCAGAAGAGGTCTTCTAGAAGACCTACCAGCAACAGAAAGGACTCCGTGGGGTGACACAGGCCAAGTTTGACTAAGCCAAGTTTAATCCAAGACCAGTCTCAGGAAAAGTGACAGGTAGAAATGTGACACTGCTGTGAAAGGGATGGTTAGTATGGTTATTATATTTTTGTGAGAAGGCAATTATATGAGACTTGGTGGTCTTTGAAAAAGACAAAAGGCACTAAAATTATATTTTTTGGCTTTTGCAAACAGTGCTCAGTGTAGTTCTGGGTGATGCTCTGGTTTTGATTTAATTACCACTGTAGAAAAACAAAGTAAATACAAAACAGAAAAGTGATTAACTGCTAAAATTACAAGAATATTCACAAATTTAAAATCTGTCTCCTGTGTGAATGTTTCCCTGAAGCCTCTAGACTGGAAAGGACTACCTGCAGCCCAAGGAGGCAGATTGCTAAATATCTCGATCTTGCCACATAACTTCAAGGTGAGTGAAAAGTTGCTCCAATTTATTTTAACGTGCACCATCCTTTTCTCAAGTGCTGCAATAAAAAATGCAGCATGCTAATGAATGCTACCATATTGTACCCAAGGGGTTTAAGGGCCTCACACGAGGCTGAGCCCAAGCATGCAAGAGCTATTAGGAGATATACAGTAGCTCCTCTTCTGAAGTGTAGACAATATTCATTCATCAAAGAAGCCCTTTCCTGTCTAATGGGAAATTACCACCAGCAGTGCAGACAAAAGGATATTTATTTTCTCCAGTCGTGTCAGTTTGAGGGTCTGTCTGTCTTTCAAGAGTAATTGAAGTCTGTTTGTAGCTCAGAAATCTCATTGTGTTCTGCAGTCTTGGAAAGCAGTGATTATAATTTCCTGTGACTCATACACAGGGATATTTTATCACTGAGGGTACTCCTGTCAACTGGAGCAGCATTCCCTGCCGTCTTAACTGAAGAAAGGGGCACTTTACTTTCAGACTTTCCTGCACAGACCAAACCAGAACCCATGTCCTTTCTGCAGAGAAGGAAAAGAGGCCCCTTGCTGAGATTGCCACATGAGTAGGGTGCTAGTGTCTCCCTCTCAGCTCTTCTAAATTTCTAAGAACTTCTGACGGCTAAAACCAGGCTGCTGAGGTCCATTTTGAATGTTATAGAGGAAATGCTGGCTCCCCTTAAGTCCGTGAGACATTTTTTGTTGACTTTTAGTACAGAGCCCGTTCTTATGTGTGTGTGTGTGCAGTTATCTGTAACTCAAAAGGAAATTCACACATAAAAACATCTACACAAACATCAGTCTATCTCCTTGTATTCCTTCCCTGTAGCTGAAAGCTTAACAAAATTGTAAAACTGGGACATGAGTAGATTAGAGGACAAAATGTTGTTAACAACAAAAGAGCTGCTCTTTTTTCCTCTTGTTTTCCTTTTTTGTTTTTTTTTTCCCCTGCTGGTTCTCACTATGTGATCTGTTACAATCCCTACTCCCAAACCGGGAGAAGTGGTAGCAGCAAGCACTGCTGCTACAGCCCAGAGATGCTGTGGGTCTCTGGCTACTGTAAAGACCAGCCTGCAGCTATCTTAAAGTCAGGGAGAGAAAACATTTCTCCCAAGGGCATGGCTGCAGTTTGGAGCCTGTGGTGGGAGTGTGCAGGAGTGCAGGGAGAACTGCCCTCCCAGGAAAAGCAGGTCATGAGCTGGTAGGCACTGCATCGTGTGGTGGAGAGGCAGAGGCCAAGGTTGCAGCAGCAGCTGTGTTTGCAGCACCAGCTGTGCTCACAGCGCCTGTGCTGCCTTGTGCCCAGGGATTTGGGTGATGAGATTAGAGCAGGCTGAGGAGCGTGAACTGCGCTTTCTGCTTCCAAATGTAAATATCTTCTCTGTTCCAGCACAGAGGAAAATAGTGTATGTCCAAGATGGGGGAAAAAAACACAGGATTGCTGTGGCCTGTGGCTGCAAGGCAAGTGTTGGTTCTGCCTGACCAGGCCAGATGGAAGTTTGATTGTTTGGCTCATTGTTGGGAATAACTCAGCATTAAGCTCTGTGAATAGCTAAAAGGGCAAAGAGTAAAGAAATGAGATTATCCTTCTTTCCCTACAGCCAGGCTAGAGCTTGCCAAGGGCTCTGGTTTGCTTTTTTGTGCATCAGTATTTGTTGCTGAGCTCCTGCACCCAGAGCCTTGCTCAGCTACCTATTGTAACAGCTTCACACAAAATTCCCGAGCCCTGAAATGGATGAATTCTAATCTGGAAAATGAAAAAAAAAAAAGAATGCAGGGCTGCTTTGTGACTGTTGGGGCTCAACCTCATGCCAGAGGCTGTCTGTGAGCCCTGGCATTCCCTGTGCTTTATTCACTGCTGCATTTCAGGCTCTGGGCTGCCTCTAAATCCCACAGGCTGCTGGAATTCCCCAGCTGGAAAATGCTTCTCATATAGGAAGGGTCCCTGGTGTTGGGAAAGAGCTGCAGGGGTCTGAGCACACCACTCCTGGCACTACGCAGGGCCTGGGCCATCACTGTTCCTGGGACAGACTTCCCAGGAGGGAGTGGCCATGCAGAAGGGGCCTGCAGCTTCCCTGGAGGCTCCTTGGACACCCAGAGCTGCCATGCTCTGTTGGCAGCAGCTCGGGCACAACTGTGTGGAGCTGCTGACAGGTCTTGGGGTGACTTGGCCGGGGCTGTGTTGCTACAGCCCACAGTCCCAGTGACAATGGAGAACCAGATGCTAAATCCTGCCCTCCTAAAAAAGCAAAGGCAACGAGCCACGTGGGGAACAGCTTTGTATCTTAAAGAGAGAGGACTAGGTAGGTTTGATCACACAAGAGCTCAAGTGTTCCCTCAAATTCCCATGCCTCCCAAAAGCAGTGCAGCCGCCAGCTGAGCTTTGTCTGTGACCTCATATACATCCAGTGTATAAAACACATACCACATATTGAACATTTGCATATGTTACATGTCTTTTGTTCCACTTGGGTGGCCTTTTCCTCCCCTTCCCCCACCTCTTGCCCCATTACTCATCCACACAGCTCCCATCACGTTATTCTGGACGTGTCATTGCTGAAGGACTACACATCCCTGTCCTGCGGAGAATGGGGGCTCTGTTAATTGTCAAATGTTGAGTGGGTAATGATCAATGGGTGACTAACTGGATGCAAGAGGGAATAAAATAGGTATTACTTAGCTTCTGCTCTTAATTAAGAGGATACATAATGCTGTGGGGGAAATCTTAACAAATAGCAGGAGAGGTTTTTGTCATTATGCAGGGTTTAATTACATGCATTGCACAATCTAACATCCAGGTACTGTTTTCCTTCCTTTCAGGTGTCTTTCCAGGGTGTGACTGAAAAATGCCAAAGCAAGAGCCTTAAAATAAAGTAAATGAAAAACATTTTCGCAGGCATGTGCCTAGCAATGTAAACAGCAAGACATGGCAAAAGCCCCGGTTTTCCTCACAGTACAAAAGCAGCAAGGGACAAGCCACATGCAGAGAACCAGAGTGAGACCATCATGTGCATTATGCTGAGGCAGAGGGGGTTAAAGGCTCACTGCAATGTCTCCAGGTTAATTCACAGCACCAATGTTAAAAGAGGAGCAACATGACAGTGCTTTATTTAAACAGTTAATCATCTGGATGCAAAAAGATTCATGATTTATTTCTCCAAATACAGAGATGTGGTGGGAAATATGAGAAGGGGCACTCAATACCAACACTTTCTTCCTAATGAAAAAAGAAATATTACAACTCCTGCAGGATTAGGAACCTTTTTAGAAAAAAAAAAAAAAAAAGGTCCGTGTTACTTGTCTTGCCAAAGAAAACCATCCTGCTCTTGAATCTGTCCTTTCTATGACAGGTCCAATATGACTCATCATGCTCTGCTTGTAAATAATGTACAGATGAGATACTAACTTTAGAGAGTTCAGAGTTTCATCTGGCTTTCAGTGAGTGAAGTCAGTAGGGTAGGAAGACTTCAAATATATATAAAAGAGGCCTTCAGAAGGCAATTATGATGGCTTCAGTTTTGGGGATGAGGGAGGTTTTTGAAATGCTGAAATAAATTTGGGTATCTGTTGTCCAAGTTTCCTAATCCAAAAGCGAGTTAATTGACAACAGTTTCTACAGCTTTGTGGGAGGGTACTTAGGTTTGGGCTGGACCTTTGAAACCTACTCGGCAGACAGCGCTGTTAACAGAGTCAGCAGAGTGTGACTTTCAAGCTATTTTTCCTCTCTTTGTCAGGCTGTTAATAAAGTACATAAAGCTCAAGTGAGAGGAAACTGCTCCAAATATCTGCTGTTTTCTGGGGCTTGGCAAGTTAAAGAAGGGACAGAGACTGGTTCTTTGGCCTCATCTGCAGACACCATTATGTCTCTGCATTTCTGGACCTGGAGTGCTCACACAAGGGACAGATTTCACAGCCAGAACCTTCCTCTCCTGGCCAACTGGCAGCTGTCTGCGGGGGTGGCAGGTGGACACTCTTGTTTGCTGGATGTTACAGACCAGTGTCCAGGCTTTGAGCAGAGAACAGAGGACTGCCCATACCCACTGTCGGTGAGAGAGGCCATCCACTGCGTGAAGGGAGGTGCTTGATGGCCATAGCAGAGCCTTTTACAAAGAAACCCCACAAATGTGGGTATTGATGAAACATTCCATGGGACACTCTGCCTGCTGAGTCCCCATTCTGCCTGCATTCCCTGAGGAGCTGGTCACTGCACAGCAAACACTATATACATCCTTCACATACGTCCCAGGAAGGTCAGGCACTCCACAGAGAAACTCTCCCTCCCTGCTTCTGTCCTGTCAACATTCACCAAGGTCCTGGTTTTGGCTCTTGTGTGGCCACGGGCCCCTCACAGCCCCTCACCCACTGTGGCACACAGGTGGCAGTGGAGCCATCGCTGCTCCCGAGCTGGAGGCTGGTGGGAAAACTGGCAGGAGAGGCAGCCACCCAAGCCCAGTGTGGTGCAGCTCGGGGCTCAGGCAGCCTTGGTGAAAATGCCGGCTTGTCAGGATGTTCATGGTGCAAAACAGCTGTGCAGCGGGGGCCAGGCCAGAGGGATTAAACCTTCAGCTGACTCAAATGACTGAAGTTGTAATGCAGCCACTCCAGCCATAAGCATCTAGTGCTCATCACATCTGGGTCTGGCTGGGAGCAGCAGGAACTGTCCAGGAAGTCTGGCAGCAGTCTAACTTTAGGATGCTCCAAAAGGGAGCCCTGGTGTCCTGCTGGCCTTTGCCTTGGCACAGGAGGGAGGAAGCGGGGAAGGAGGGGGTCAGGATGGCCAGTTCCAGGGCCAGGCTGATATGGGCTTCCTCAAGAGGGAAGTAAGCCCAGGCTGCAGGGCATCACTGCACTGCCATCGATACAATCACACTTGGTGCTCAGCTGGGGGCACATGCTGCTCCCAGCTGCTTGAGGTTTCCCTCCAAAAATGTGGGCAGTCATTCCCTGATGAGAGGAGATAATTGTCTGGGTCACAGCTTTGCCTTTGGACCAGAAGGAGGGGCTGGCAGAGTGGTGGGCATGCAGAGAGAGCCCTTCCCAGGGGCAGGAATGCTGGGCATGCGGCTCCTTCCTCTGTGCCCAGTGTCACGGGAAGGAACAGCGGTGGCACTGCCGGAGCGAGGAGCTTGCGGGATGGTTTAGATGTCCCTGTGTGCGCAGGCAGAGCTGCCGGGCAGTGAGGCAGCGTGTGGCGTCTGCCTCCTCACTTGGAGGATGAGGAGCCGCGCCCAGCTGCAGCTCAGTGAACCTCCTTCTAGGGTTAAAGGAAGAAAATGAGGCTGGAGATCAGGAAGAGCTTCTCGGCAGGGAGATGCTCTGAGAGGAGGGTCAGGACAGCGGTGAGGGCTGGGATAAGAGTGGCCAGAGCGGCTTTCCTGGGGCAGCTCGCCGGGCATCTCCGGAGCTGCACGGCTTTCAGGAGCTGTGGGAATACAGAAGTTTCAGCTTGTAGGAAAAGCGAGTTTCTGCTCCTTGAGAGTCTAGAAACTTTAGAAGTGTCTAGAAATCTAACCTAAAAGAAAGAACCAGTCGAGAAATCCTTTTTTTTTTTGTTGTTCTTTATATAGTTCTTACACGCATCATGTGATTGTCTTCAGTAGTCTGAATCACAGCTGATTTAACATTTGGCACTGACAGTAAGCGACCGAGGGCCGAAAGCAAGGGATGGCTTTCCCGACGAGGCACACCGTTTGGGAACCACACCGGGCTTCCCCCTGAGTTATTTATCCGCGCCGCTCACGCAGAGGCCGCCCGGCTTCCCAGGGGAGAGGCAGCGAGCCGCACGCAGGCATGGCCGGGGAGCCGTGAGCTTGGAAGTGTCACTCCCCCACAGAGGCTCTCCCGCCGCCGCGCCGAGCCGTGCGTGCCTCTCGCACTTCCTGCTGCGGAGCCAGTTCTGCCGCTTACCTGGGAGAGGCAGGGAGGGTGTCGTAAAAGGAGGGAAAGCCGCCCGGCCGGCTGAGGAAGGAGCCCCGGGCGCGGCGGGGAGCGCAGGAGGCGCGCAGCCCTCTCGCTCTCCTGGGGCAGCCCGGCGCGAACCTCCCTCGCCCGCAAGGTAAGAAGTGTCAGAGGTGCCGCCTCTCTCGGCCCCCGTCTGCCCTCAGCTGCTGACCCGCGCTTGGCTCTCGCTGGGGCTTTTCCCCTCCTCAAATCGCTGTCTCGCTCGCTTTCCCCCTCCTCTCTCGGGTCATGAGAGCCCGAATTTCACAGATGGTTACAACATGTTTCAGCCATTTCGCTGCAGTTTGACTTGTTTGTTGGTTCTTTTATTTTTTTTTTTTAATCAGGAGGGGTTTGGGGTAAACGCTGGGGACGGACACGCCTGGTGTCGAAATGCTGTCCTGCCTATTTACGTAGTTGCCTGGCAATGACTGGCGGCCAGGCCTGATCCCGATCCCGCCCTGCCCGGCTCTGCAGGCTCAAGGTGGTGTGTTGGCCCATGGCCCTCTCCCTTTCTCTTCCCTTTCCCTCTCCCTTCCCTTTCCCTTCCCTTTCCCTTTTCTTCCCCGGCTGACCTGGGGCTGCATAGGTCCAGATCCACAGAAGTGGTGAGGGAGAGGTGGCTGCAAGGTGTGAAGAAAACAGGATCACAGATCGGTTTTGCCCCGTCCTCTATAGCCTTGGCATGGAAACAAGTGGGAGCAAGGTGGTAGTATTTCTTTTTGATTAGGATAAAATCAGCCATATGAAACCCACTCCCATTCCATCCAGTTTCAGGACACAGGTTTTGTAGGGTTAGCACTGGCTGGGTGCCGAGTTTGGCACATCTGGGCTTACTGGTCCTCAACCACCACCAGCAACCCTGAGACCTGAAATTCCCATTTCCTGCAAGCCTTGGATGGTTCAAGGCCTGGACTGGCCACGCCAGTGCCCCACCATGACCAGACATTGCGGTGACACCCACGGCGGCTGATGCCAGAGACAGGGATGCGAGGAGGACGGGCGGCTGGGCCGGGATGAGCAGGTGGCTGGCTGCCAGTGTGCTGCTGCCTGCAATGCCATCAGCCTCTGAAGCTGCCTTGCCCTTTTAGAGTGCTGGCAGTGTCTGGAAGCATACTGTATTTTTAATTTTTTTATTTTCCAGTGGAGTTGAGTTTTCTTTCTGTTTTCCTAAGTCAGGAAGCAAGGCATGTGCAATTATGGTGTTCGTGTCTGTCAGTGCCCCCCACCCCCAGCAGTGGCTTTTGAAGTTTGGCAGAGGGTACATGTCTGAAAGATACACACATTTCTGCACGTTTCATGACTGCGAGTGAGCGAGGCTGTTCTCACGCCAGCTGAGGGAACACGTCAGGTCCTGCAGGCTTCCCTCAGCCTCCCGCCGCCCACGCACTGCAGAGCAGGCTGAGGATGGGAGAGACATCAGCCCTGTGAAATACCAGGGGCTTTTAAGGAACCAGAGTTTTCAATGTAAGGCATGAAGCTGTAGGAAAGCAGGCTGAGGAAATAGATGCTTCTCAGAGTAATCCCCCCATCCCACCCCACTGAGCCAGCCCCAGCCAGTTTTGTGACAGGAGTTTTGGATATCCCAGGGCCATGGGATATCCCAGACTGGGGGTTCTTAAGTGCCTGTGAGAGTTTTATCAGCACCAGAAATGGGTGGGAAGTAGCCTCTGGAAAACAATCACATTTTTAAGAATACTGCAGATAATTGTAGATGTTTTCATATTTCACAAAGTTTAGTAAATTGGCAGGGAATGCTGTCTATATCTGAGATGCCTGTTTGGATCCTGCTAGAGGATGTCACCCTTCTAGTTTCTTACTACTTACTGCCCAGCATTCCCTTAACATGTATGTCTATGTCTACACTAAAAAGGCAAAAAATATCAGGTTCGCTCAAGCTTTTGCACCATGGATTGTCCAGTGAAGCAGCATTAGTGCTGTGAAAGAGAATGTGATGTTTGCCATGCAGATAGGATTTGAAGTATGTTCTCCTGGCACATGTAGATTTTCCTGCCATGGCTTCAGAAAATACATGAGAGCAACCATATAGCCAGAGGAATGTTGTTTCCGTGTTCTTTTTCTAATGTTTTCCAGAAGTCATAAAAATAAGCATTACCTGCCCTAGAGGGCTAAAAGTCTGGGCTAGGAATGTGACACATTGCCTTAGTCTGTGCTGTGGAGGGTACCCAAGGGAGAGGCTCAGTGTCCGTGATGACAGCAGCTGAAATTTCTAATGGTGAAGTGCAAAACTCTGAAGCTTGGATTTCCTTGGCAGTGCTTATTTAAGTTGTAGACCCAAACCAGTTCCCACATTTGCACTTGCTCCTCGTGTAAGGATTTCTCTCTGGGATTTTTTGAGTAAAGATGTGTCTAGTGTTTCTGTAGAGAATGCTGAACTTAGAGCAAGTGCTCTTGCAAACTTAAACTCATCTCATCCTATGGCAACAGCTCTCCTTGGGATCTCAGCATGTGCATCCTCACAGCAGCTTGCAAATTGTGCATCCACTTACTCCCATCCTGCAGATGGATATCAGCAGCACCAGGGAGCCTAAGGGATTCAGCCAAAGGAATTATTTGGAAATCAAGAAATACCTGTCTGTCCCCACTCCTTGTGATCTCAGCTTTGCCTTAATCTCTGTCCATGCCATTTCAGAAGTTCTGAGACTGGCGAATAAAAAACCCTGTCCTTGTGTGTTGTGCACCAAGGAAGGTGAGGTTTCTTTCTCATCCTAATGTTTTCTGTTTTAACAAGGTAGACAAATAAAACTTTGATCAAAAGAGCAAAGATATTTTCCCCCTCTCCAGAAGCAGCAGAGAGCAGAACCATGCTCATGTTGCAGTCTCTCTCTCCTCTGTCTCTTCATGACAGAGGGTTTCTAATCAAAAGCAGATAGATGGTTAGTGTGTGTTTTGGGACAGCGCATCCTGACGAGTCTTCCTGCTGGAAAACAGATGAAATAAATACCTGATGGATTTTGCAATCAGCTGCAAGAAAACAGCACAGATGAGCTAAGCCCAACACCCTTCCCCTTGTCCCCTTGCCTCCATAGGAGGATTTTTAGGGGACTTTGGCCGTTGCTTCAAACATGGGTGCTCAGGCCCATCTCTACTGACCTGCAGAAGAATTTGCTCCCCTTCATTTATGCTCTCTGCAGGTTTCCAGGAATGGCCATGGCCAGCAGCAGCTGGATGTGAACAGGAGATCTGGGTGGCTTCCCCTGTCTCCCTGGCAGAAGCAGAGGAAGAAGCTCTCTGGGTGTGGGAAGCCTCACAAGGAAGCTGGAAGGGGGCTCTTCTCAGGAGCTTGAATCACTGAGCACCCACCCACAAAGGTTATTTGCTGAATTAATGCACATTGCAGAGCTGGGTGTATAAGGAGAGGAAGGAAAAAGAGTGCTTTAAGGAGTTCCCTTGACATTTTTGGGAGCAGTCCAGGCTCTGTCCCTCTAGGAAGGGCCTCCTCACTTTATTACAAGCAGAAATATATGCAATGGCTCCAGCTGGTTATCAGTAATCTCCTGAATAGTCAGAGGTGCAGGGGGGATATTAAATTCTTGACGTTTTCTGGCAGTATCATGAACTGACTTGAAGTTGCAGTGTCTTTCCAAATGAGGTTGGGCACGATCTCTGCTCTCCAGCAGCCTCTGTGCCAGAGAAGGTATCAGGCTACAGGTTTCTGAGGGTATTTCAGTATGCTGAAGCATTCCTTTCCTCTAGTTCTTCAACACAGGAGACCAAGCAGGTAATTTTTCTGCCCTATGCCTAACTGTATTTGCAGGATAAGCTAAGTAGAAAAGTCAGAGGAGACAAACTGAAACTCAGCAGCACAAGGCAACATAAAATACATGGATAATGGGCTCTTTTGGGTCTTTTTCCAAAAGCTAAGAATCTTGAGCTGAGCAAAAACAACACCCTGAAGTACGGCTTTTGGAGGAGGATGTTTTTGAATCATCTGTTATATTTTCAGCGGTGTGGGGATTTCTCTTGGGAATTCCCATCCACATGCCATTGCCCGAATTGCTCCAAAGATGTTCAGCATGTCCTGGGGTTAATTTATCCCCGGGGCCATTGCTACAGACAGAGCTCTGCTGTTGTAACACCTTCTCTCTCCAGCCAGGGCTACTGAGGGAGGAGGAGGATGAAGTCTCGTTTCCTACTTTTTTAATGCCAAAGCCCTCATCCCCTTGGTGCCTCCTACCTTGACCCTGTGAGAGCAGGGGCTGTGCGTGGGTGTCAAAGCTCAGCTTTTGCTTGCACCCCGCAGCAGGGTCTGAACAAAAGCCTATCTAAAAGACCTAGAATTTTTTTCAGGTAAAAATGTAAGTGATGGAATTAGTTGTCTCTTATGTCTGACCAAATTATTTCACTCAGGTATTTGGAGTAGTTTTTTAAGGTCATGTTACACAGGAAGGAAATAAGGCTGTCTTTTAAATATTAAGTTGATTTGGGAGATAAAGAGGCGTTTATCCATTCAGAGGTTAAACTAATAGGAAAGACATTTTTGAAATATTCTGAAGTAAGACATATGAAGAGTTTAGTGGCTGATGATTTGCAATATAGTTTATTAGAATCCTAATATCCCTTCTCCAAAAGGCAGACTAAATACATTAAATAACAAACTTCAAGAAAGCAAACCTGAAGTTTTCTTGCCCATGTTGTCCCTTTCATTAGATTCATGCAGTTTGTTTCATAGATAGTCAGATGTTAGCAATGGAACTAAAAAAAAAAGGCCAAGAACTTTGGAGGTTGTAGCCTCCAAAGAAATTTACTGACTTTTAAATCCCATCTGACACCCAATCCAAAACCTACGGAAGTCAGTAGAGAGATTTCCATTATTTACTTAATTGAGCTCTGGAATGAAATCTCAGTTTCTCCACAGAAATCTGTTCTTCTTGGTATGGTGTTAAACTGAAGGCTATTGAATATAGAGGATCTGAATTCAAAGTATTTTCTAGTATTTTCACCCAGCTACTTCAGAGACCATCAAAACAGCATCTTGGTGTATGAGGCATTGCAAATATGTTTCTGAAAAGTCTAGTTCATATGTTTGCTAAGGATTATGTCTAATAGAGGGATGATCGGACAATGCATGTGGCCTACGAGATGGAGCTGTACCCCAGTCCTCAGCTGAGTTGTGCTTTGTGAACACCAGGGTGAATTTTGCACAAGGAACCAGTTCACTGGAGATGCTCAGCGGGGAAATAAGAGATTGCAGTGTGATTTGTGCTGCTGGAGTGTGCATCATTCACTTTACGACCAAACATACAGAGATATCCTCAAGTTGAAGCATGTCTGAGCAGGCACTTCAAGGCCAGTTGATCCAAGGGTCAGGTTTACAAAACTGTTGAGGTAAGCAGAAGACAGATGCTTTGCAGGGAGGGCATTTGACACCTCTTCTTCACAGGTGCTTCTCTGTCAGGGGACCACTCAGCAGCTTTACAGCCTGGTTGGTGTAAATCTGACTGTGCTGTGCTGCCCTGGTGAGTCACCACCCCAGGGCAGTCATCATTTAACCTGACTCTGACCAAAGGTCCCAGGCAAAGGACACTTTGCCACCCCTGCACAGCATCCTGACATGGTCCTGAGCTGGTGCTGAGAGCTCCAGGTTTTCTCTTTCCCATCACGTCAGCTATGCCGGTTGGAAAACTGGGACTCAGCGGGCTTGGCTGATGTTTGTGACCTGGCCTAGAGGAAAAGGGGTGCAAACCTCAGGGAGAGACTGATGGTGGTGAGCTGGCTGTCAGCCTTTCCAGCCTGGGCGCTGGAATGGCAGGAGCTGGTTTGGCAGCAGACCCAGCTCACTCGTGCAGGGGCTGCAGCTGTCGGAGCAGCAGCAGCGTGTGTGCTGTGCTGGTGCAGCTAATAGCTGCTCTGAGGACTTGCCTACATGGGAAAATTTACCAGTGTAATTATCCCACTGTAATTATCCCAGGATAACTCTCCCTGTGGATGTGCTTAATATAACATAGGGTATGTATGAATATATGGCAAATCTTCTGCACAGATGGGGTTTAAGTTACATAGAGGAGGAATGTTTACATTGCAGCCCAGCAGCAAAGCACAGTTTATATCCTACTTCCCAGCAAATGTTACACCCAGAATTTGCTGTGCCAGAGGTACTTTCAGGGGGAAGTACGTGTCATTTGTTCTGATCAGCAAAAATGTAAAGCTTCAACCTTGCCCTGTAAACATGGGACACAACATTTGCTTTTACAGAATCACTGTGGAAGCCAGGGTAAAGGCTGGGACACTGCTTTGTACTTCTCTGTGATCCTGTTCGCCTCTTTTTTATAGAGTGATCATTTAAATTTGTTGTTCATTTGACTTTTTTGTTCAAAACACTGTGACTGAATTTGGGAGGAACCCTTGGATCTCTAAAAGCTCTTCAAACATGTTGTGATTTTGACTTTTTCTACCAGGCTTTCAGGCCAGATTCTTTCACCAGATGTTGTCATTCCCATTGCTTGAGTGCTTAGTCCCCTCTCCTCTGATAACTCTCCTACTTGGGATTTTAGCTTCTTCAATCTGATATAAGGTGAATGGCTGGCGAAATTATGAGCATCAGGTGTATTTTTCTATGCTCCATGGTAAAAAAGAGAATTTGCTGGGAGGAAGCTGAGCTGCACCCAGTAAGAGGATGAAGATGGCTTCCTGAAGCCTGCTCAGCATTCACCCATCACTGCTGCTGTCATCCTGACTCAGGGTGAAGCAGGTGTCCATCATCAGGAGTCACTTGGCCAGACCAAATTTACTGGGATAGCAGTTCCAAAAGGAAGTGATAATTTTGTTTTGGGCCCAAGTCAGTTCTGAAGGAAAGATGGAAAAAATCCAACCAATAACTAATCTCTCTAAATAATCTTTCTAAAATAATGAGAGTTGTGCGATAACAGGCTGGAAGAAACAGTACAGTAAATTAAGCAGCAGCACTTGGAAACAAGATTTCTAGTTGAAATTACTCAGCTAGGTGCGTCATGAAGTTTACATCGGATGCATCAGCTGTTATTAGAAGGTCAGAAGTAAAATAATTGCAAGTGGTTGTGTTGCCTGGATTATGTCTAAACCAAACCCCCAGACCTAAGCAGTCTGATCTGCTGTCAGGTGCCAGAATTACTTCTGAGGGGCAATTCATCTGTTTTTGCCCTCCTCCACTGTCAGCAGGAACAGTAGGTTTCAGAAATCCCATAAAAAACCATTTTATTTGCGCAACACAATTTCCAAAACTTCCAACTGCTATTTCTTTTCCAGCATCTGAGATAGAGTTATTTTAGGATTATTGCCCATGTGAAACTGTACCGTGTTCACAAGAGTCCTTTTTCTTGTTTTCCAGCTTGCTGAAAAATCCTGGCCTTGCAGTAAGGCAGCTGACTCACTTCCGGTTCAACAAAAAACCTTGGAAATGGCCTCTGTGTCAGGTTAGTCCAAATTATAACTCTCTACTAGCTTCACTCCAGCTAACCCTCTACTTTCTTGTTTTGCCAAAAGTCAGCCAGACCTTTCTTGCTGTTTTCTGCCATCTTTTTAAAAAGCATTAAAGTATAAAGAATCTAAAGAATACGTATTGCACTTCAGTATTCCAGCTCACAGTCACTGAATGATGATGTGCATTTGACTGTGTGGCTGTCCATCTCCAGTGTTACTTCTCTCAATTTTTCAGGCACTTCTGTGGGTCGAAGCATACCAGTCGAAGTGGATGAATCCATGCCATGGTCCCAGTTACCTGAACATATCTTGGAAAAGGCTTTGCAGCCTTCTGGAGAGGATATGGAGGATGAGGAGGCCCATGTTGCTCAAACACCTCAGGCCGATCCATCTTGCCTTTGCAGAGCACCAGCACATCATCATTCAGCACTGTCCGTGGAGCCAGACAGCAGCTTGTGGTCAAAATATACTGATCCTGGTGGAGGTGGACACTCCTGTTCCCCTGGTGAATCAATATCAGGAGTATTTCCCTCGAAGACACATTCTGTAGCTATGGACAAACCAGGCATGCAGCCAAGATCGCAGCTTTCAGCTGACACCAGGCACAAGTCCAGTAAATCAGAGCAGATCTTGTCTGATGTTCCTGAGGACTCACTGGAGGAGAGCAGCCAAGGGAGTTCACAGTCACAGCAACCCTCAGGAAACAGACTCCTGGCAGAGCTGGGAACTGTAGATACAGGGTACAACTCCCAGTCACAAGACGTCATGGGCATCAGGCATCTGGAGCCCCCCTTACCACTGGTGTCTGTGCTGAACCCCCAGGACCTCCCAGGACCGCTGATCTCCAGAGAGTTTTTGGGACCTGAGCATCAGCAGTGCCCTGTGTGCCATCACTTGCCCCATCCCAACACGCAAGCCCACGGCTGCTTCAGGCACCGCTGCCCGGCACAGCAGCCCCCACAAGGCCCATGTGAGTAGCACGCCTCGCCCCACAGGAGGTTCTCTGGGTGTATCTCAGCCATCATTCACCAAGGGCGTGTTTCCAGCACAGCATGCAATTATTAAGCTCTTTAAACATCTAACTGCAGTCCCTTTTACAGTTTCAGATTTTTGGGTTATGTGGCTGGACTCTGTGCTGCAAAACCTCTGAACCTCTTAAGTTAAAGAGGTCACGGTTACTCATCAAGTGCAGGCGAATGGTTGTGCTTAGAAACCAGCCTTTGTCGGTCTCGCTGAGCATGCACAGCCTCTCCCTGCTGTTATTTCATATTCTAGTCATTTCCTTCCTCCTTGCATCAGTCATTCAGCAGCCTCCTATACCCACTCAATTCCTGTTGTTTTCATAGATTTCCTTGCTCCCCCTTGGATCCCCGAAGTTGAGAATTTCCTGCCAGGATCAGGATGGGAGGTTACCCTTGATCTCCATAAATAGTATCTCCCAGCACTATGACCAGACTCACCCATGTGTTTTATTTCTATGTGAAAAGAGCGTGACATCCATCATCCTAATTTTTTTTCCCTGTTGTCAGCTGAAATGAAAGCTCATTACTTAAAATGGAGCCCTCTCAGCTGCTGGTGATTGTGTCACTGAGCGCTGATGTGACTCCCTCAATATGGGCGTTCTGGCTCTGGGAGACTCCAGTGCAGTTTACAGCCTGCTATTAATTAGTATTCCTTTCCAGTTTCTGAGATTTTTATCTGTTATGAAGTGAGCTTTGAACATTCAACAGCAATATAATTGTTTTAATATAATTTATATTACATTAGGCTCATGAGACCCTGACCTGTTTTGGGCTGGCTTTGTAATAAAAAGCTGTAGGCCTGTTCTGATAAACTTTTTTTTTTTTTTTTTTTAACCTTTTTTTTGACTCCACAGCATTTATATTGCATCTGTTTAGGGAGTTTTGTCATTTCAGCTATAATTAGGTATATGAAAGAGGAGGGTTTCAGAAACTCGGTTTCCAGCTCTGATTTTGGAACTTTGTAAAGGGGAAGGGGCTGTAGATGGACTTTCAACAACATCTACAGCTTAACATTTGGAAAACGTCCTCTGGTTTTCCTTTCGTACCTTCTCCTTTCAGTTCAGCTCTAAGCAGACAAAGGGCTGGTTGCACAACATCGCTCACTGTTTACCTCCGTTTACCTCCTCCACAAGCAGGCATCGTGAGAAGTAGGACATTTACTGAATGAGGACATTTTGTTTGAAAGCAGGAACTCTGAAAGGCTTTTTTTCTTTCAGAAAAATCACTACCATTCCAGCCATATCCAGAGGGCAAAAAGAGTAAAATAAACTCAGATGGCTGGAGCAGATTTGGTCAGGACCAAGAAGCTGGCAACTGTACTCCTGTTTCTCTCTCACATGCCTGCTGCAGCGTAAATCACCTCCTGACAGCTCCTTGAGTCTCAGATAATTGTTGGGCAGTGGCAACCCACAACAAAGCTCTGCACCTCCCCTGGAGAATAGCAACTGTGCCCAGAGGCTCTAAGCTGGCTAGGGCACCTGCTATTTGAGATACAGCAACAAAACTGCTTCTGAAGTCAAAGAAATGTTCACAACAGTGCCGTGTGCCCGGGGACCATAATTTCAGATATTTGTCTTTCAGGGATGTGGGGGTGTGTGGGCACACATGCCTGGCCGCGCTGTGCTTTGAGCTGTGGCTGTGCATCCAGTATACTGTAGCAGCAGACAGATCCAAAGGAAGCTGGTGAAACATTGGCCTTAAAATCTCCAAAGCAAACGAGTGTCCCAAATCCCAGTAACCTTCTCTAGAGCTGGTCATGAGGAATCCAGGAGGAAACCATATTGACTTCAATGTGGTTCTCCCAGTCCCTTTCACCACGTCCTGTTGCAAATAGATAAGAGAGGGGTGGGAAAATCTCCTAAAACAATCTCAACAAATACAATGTTGCTGACTCACAATTTCATCAGGAATCATGGGGTTGGTTGTGTAATCATGGGGTTGGTTGGAGGGGGTTTTTTGTGCAGTGTTGGCTCCTGGAATTGGAGTATTCCATCAAAGCTTTGTTTTCTTCCTTTATCCTCCCCTTAAAAAAAAAAAAAAAAGCTAGATGGTCCTCATGGCTGCTAGGGAAAGGAAGGCATGACCTAAAAATAGGATTTTAAGAAACAGTTTTGGGGGAACAGAGCATTTGAGTACTGCAGCTTTTAGAGACAGCTCATAACACCATAATCATGCAGTGCTAATAAGCCCTGCCAGGCTGGACTTTGATCTGCACACAGCAGCTTGGAACTGCACAGAGCTGCTGCCTAATGAAAACCACAAGCAGAAAGACTGAGAGAAAAAAAATTCCTTTTCCCCAATTGGGAAACAAACAGCTTACATTGCTTTCTCTTTCAGTTTATGCCAACAGTTCCACTGTACAATAGTTATTAATCAGTATTATGTGTGGCCAGCAACAGTAAAGGTTTTCAGAATTACTTGAGCAAAATTATCACTTTGGGCTTCCCCTGCAGCCTCTCGGATGGCAACAGGAGCAGCAGCAAATCCTTAAAATGTCACTTTGACAGAAAATTCACACAAGATGAAGTAACAAACTAAGCGATTATTTTTCCTCTTTTCATTTACAATAATCACAGTCTGTTTAGCCTTACTGTTGCAAACTGATTTGTTCCAGGATTTTGCATCTGCTTTCATGAGAACTTTGGGATGATTCATTTTCACAAGCCATTGCCAAAAAGAAATTTAAAAAAAAACCCTACCAAAAAACACTGAGGCACAGTCAGCGCAGGGACAAGGCAGCCCTGAATGTTTAACTGTCAGCTGTCCCAACAGCCCAACCCCGAGCAGGGATCTGAACCGTGCCTTATGTGAATGGGAAATAGCAAGCTTTAGACTCCAAAACATTCCTTCATCTGGCTTCTTTCAGAGCGAGATACCTGCAAATGCCTCCAAACTGCTCAGTTTCCTGAGACATGCCTGGAAAGGAATAAACACAAACTGAGGCAAAAATGTGTTGGCTGAAATGATAGTTGCTGCCTTTATTTTCTCACCCTCCCAGATGGCAGAGCTCCTTACCAACATTTTGCTGAGCCATTGCAACCACTTCCTCCTGTTCCTGGACCTTGCATGAGAGTTATCCGCCCGGCCCAGCAAGTCATCCCAAATTACTCAAACCTCCGTGCTCCCAAAGGCACTGGAGACCGACCACCTCAGAGGACATGCTCCTCCCCTGGTCCTCCTCGATTCCCGTAAGTATTGACTTGGGGGGGCAGGGGTTGTGGGAAGTGGAAGTTCCTCTGATCTGATTTTGTAGGCTTTCAACCAGTAATTCCGAATCCTTGCACTGTGAGCTTGCCCAGGCTGCAGGAGTACATGTGAGATGCTGGGTTGTTTTCTTTATTTGCTGTTTTACACCCAGTGGGGGCCTGACCCTTTCCTAAAGGACTTCAAAGCCGGATACCTGACACGTTGTTAGAGCACACCCCGAAATGCATGCCTTAAAGAAGATAAATGCTTGAAGGTTAAAGGGATGAGGGGTTGAAAAATATTTCAGTTGAAACCTTAGAGCTCTCCTGCTCACGGGCAAAGGTCAATTTGGTGGCTTGCTGGGGTCTTCAGCTTTACACTGTACCAGCCTGGAACAACTCAATCATTGCCTTCCAGTGATTTCCTTCTTACCTCTTCTGTGGTGCAGAGAAAAAGGGAGAAAATCCCATCAGTTGCTGATATATCTCTACACTGCAGTTTGCAGCCTTCTCTATGATTTTTCATAGCAAAATGTCTGGCACTTTTCAACCAGGGCTTTTTGACTGATTTTCAGATATTAATTACCAGGCCTTATAATCTTATAAGTATCTCATTAGCAGATGGGAAATCCTATTCATGCAGGGGTTCCTTCAGACTCAGCTATCTAAAAACAAATTGAAGCTTCAGGTTTTGAGAATATCTGAAATCAGACTGTTTTTATTCAAGTGTCACAATACTTTTAGAAGTGTTAAACTTACAGGCATCTGTGCTTGAAAATGTCCACTTATGTGACATGGTCTTGGCAGGGAACTGTGAGAATCGGCAGGACAAAAGAGGACAGACAGTTGAAATATCATTCTGCTCTGGCCTGTGAAAAATTAAGGGCTGTAACAGAAAAGTGACAGCAAGATCAGGGAGTACCTGCAGCAGAGAGAATTGCCCTGAAGAGTTTGTACAAAAATGTAAAAATATTGGGAGATAGTGAGTATCCTTTGCAGTAGTAAAATTTAAAACCAAACTCCTGATTATTAGCAGGATATTTGTTAGATAAGGTGGAGTTTTGGGAAGATCTGTAAATTAGCCACTGGTAGTGTTTTTGTGGCCATTGATGAGGCATGTGTTGCTTTTGTTAGTACTTACTTCTACTAAAAGAGATCCAGAATACTTGGGGTCTGTCCTGTGGCTGCGTGGCTGCTGCTTGCAGGCTGACTCCAGGAACAGCAGTTATATGTTGGTAATATTTGCCTATAGAGTATTTTGTAACAGAAAACATCTGCACTGAAATGAATAAACCAAATCTTAATGTGACAACAGAAAACATGCTGCGACCAGCCTGTCATCATTCATTTAAGGAAGACTAAGAAAAAAAAGAGAGTGGTCTTGATTGACTAAGCATCGTGGTTCTGTGGGGGAAAGCTCTCAGAGAAACCTAAAACTCGTCCAACAAATTCAACCCAGCAGATTGCAAGCTCACCTCGCATAAAAATCTCTGTAGATTCACCTTCCCATTGACTTAAAATCTGAAGCCAAAGTGTAGTAGGACAAGAACTGCTAAGCTTCCTAAAATCATCCCTCTCTGTCTGTTTACTACAATGGAGAAGACATTAGGCAAGATTATTGCAGGTCTGGAATGCTAATCTCTGACATGAGAAACCCTCGTTTGGGTCTGCCATTGTTGGTCAAGAAATTAACTTTGTTCCCATTGGCAAAACATTGGGTTTGTCCAATGCTGGAGACCCTCCAGAGCTGGAGCTGGAGTTGGAGTGCCCTTGTACACCCATTTTCCCATTTTCCAGCTTTCTCTGAGCCTCCTGCGCTGCACAGGACATTGTGAGAGCATCTGAGGTGCCATGAAGTGTTCTTTACCTTTGGATAATGGGAAGAGGTTACCCAAGGGCCACCCTGCTCCCATATATGCATAACAACATCCATGACATGCCATTATTTCTCACTCAGAAACAGCCTTTTCTTCTGCTAATTGCAAACTGAACAGCTTTCAGCTATGATGTGACTTACTTCCTGTGATTAATGTTTCTCCGATAAACTGCTTGTTGTGGTGGCCTGTCACCAAGGTATCCGTTCCAAAGACACTGTAATAACCAAGCAGATGTGCTGAGCCAAGCATTTCTGCAAGAACTTTTCATAGCTGATATGCAGATAAAGTTGTTAGTGTGTTATTAACAGGAGAAGAAATTCTGAATTTTGGCTAAAAATAAGTATTTTCTAAATCCTCCATTGCTTTTCTTTGTAGAAACCAGCTATACAACCAGCTACCTAATGGTCAGCTGCCCCCCAAGGCATGTGGCCTGGATGAAGCATGTGGTTGTCCTTCTGACAATTTTCCATCCCCAGCTGCTGTCCCAAGACCTCTCAGTAACCCTGCAGCTAGGGGAACTCTGAGAACCAGCAATCTGCCGGAGGAGTTGCGTAAGTGGTTAGCAAATTTTTTCTGTGCAAGATTTTACAGCATGGCCTAACAGCTTTAGGTGGGAGAGCTCCAGAATGGTGAAGGGGGAGGAGAAGGCAGGGGGAAATGACATTAAGACAACAAGAAAAGAAAATACCAAGTGTCACCACATCTCTTGGGTGTGAGCATCTGTGTTTGGTGGGATGGAATTACCCCCTTGAATCCTGAAAACATAATGGTCATTAATTGCTTGTTATTTTGTTTACAAAAAGTAAACACTGTTTGGATTGTTTTCATGACTCCTTGCTAAACAGGATGTCCCTTTGAGGCAGGAGGGGCTGGAGCTTACAGTAAAAGACTAAAAACAAACAAAGCCTGGGGGATAAAGTGTTTCTGCCTGTCCCAAACCAGACAAATATGTTGAGCCTTGACCTCAGTTTCTCCCTGAACTGGTGAGTTTGGAGAGGACTCTGGGACATGCTGAGGGCAGCCTGAGATGCTTCTATTGCCACCAACACCACAGATGCATTCACCCTCCAACTCTTAGGGTTTCAGAAAAATAGCTTCTTTCTGAATGCCAATCTGACTAGTAGGTGAGATGTACCATTGATAAGAACCCTCCACAGCTCTCCTGAGGCTTTGATTTTTCATTTATTCTTCATTCTGCTTATCACCTTTCAGATCCAGAGAGTCACACCTCTCTGGCCTGTAGGAGTGAGTTATGATACCAGATGTCACTCTGGGATAGACCCTACTTTATCAGTTAGTGTGTCCTAGATGGCGGAGTTACTGGGTAAAACAGGGTCATCTGTGGTACATGCACAGCTGGATTAGATCAGCCAGCTGCTTTACCCTGATGCAAAGCCATGAAAACCCCTCCCATAAGGGCAAGGGCATTGCTGTCACCAGCCATGCATCCTGCCTGCACAGGGTGTTAATGTTGCTCCAAGGAGAGCCAGTATGACATGCATAAGGGCCCCTCCAGCTCTGTCATGTCAGTGGGTCTGGGGAAAGCTGCGCTGGCTGCAGCCAGCGCAGGTAATTCGAGCTGTGGGTGAGAGCCCAGGCTCAGGTATGCCCAAGCACTGGGAAAAAGCAGCTCTGGCCACAGGGCAGGGGGAGCAGCAGAGATATTTAACCTCTGCAGCTTGCCAGTAAGGCAGGAGGAGCTCAAATCTAGAGCAGGGCTTTGTGATAGGGGGTTGGTTTCAACACTGAGCTGCTGCACTATCCCACATCCATTTCGTAAACAATCCAAAGAGACCTAAGTGGGCAGGACCTGCAGCGTGGTGGAGAAGGAGGGCTGTGACAGTCTCACCCTCTGAATGGTGTATTTAAATGTGTTACATACTCATACAGACTCTCTCTCCCAGGCAAGGTCTTTATAACCTACTCGGTGGATACGGCAGTGGAGGTTATGAAATTTGTGAACTTCCTGTCTGTAAATGGATTTCAAACTGCTGTAAGTATTCCTTCCAGAAAAAAAGACTTTCAACCAGGGAAGAGGTTTTTTAAAAAAAGCAGAGGCCATACACTGTCCATTTGAATGTTTTTCTGGTTATCATCACATTTTGAAGGCTAAAGAAGATACAGATAGGATGAACTAGCCTTGGTTTTGCAAGCTGTAAAACTTAAATTATCTGCCTTTTTGTTTTTTCTTCCTTTAACTGAATTTTGTGCTTTGAAATATGCTTTAATAATGATCCTGGAAAATTTCACTTAGCGACACCAGATGGGCAATAGTATGAGGTTTTGTGAGCTATTCCATTAATATTCTCATATTTGATCTGTAATATCAGTATTACAAAAGGTCAATTTTATGTTCTTCCCATCTTACCTTTTATTTTCTCCAATGCTATTACATAATTGATTCTTCAGACGTCAGTAACTTTCTGCTAAAAAAGATCTAAAAGTAGATTCTAAAATTCACACAGCTTAATGAAACAGCCCATCTCATGGTTTTGTTTGCTTTGTTATCCCTTTAAAAGTGATTTTGCTTTGTTATATTTTCAAAAGGAATTCTAAAAATCACTGGCCTGAAAAGGTCTGTGTCATACTCTCTAATCCCATAAGACATTCAGATTTTTACTGAATTTCTCATGAGTTTGCTTTATCTTAGAGGCCCACAGAGGCTCTAGGATTCAGTGTTCATCAAAATCTTGATTCATATTTTCTTATTACAGGAGCATATGCTATCTGACCCCTCAACCTTCACTCTTTGGCTCCAATTCAGGAAAGCATTTAAGCAAGTGGCTATCATTAAACTGAATGAGACTCAGTGGGGAGCTTTGCACATGCTTATTTATTTTCATGAATCAAAGATTTTTTTTACAGAGACTGCAATTGTACTTCTCTCCTGCAGTTCTGTACTATGACCAATTCATAAGAAAGCTTTTGGGCACCATAGCTTTACAGAGTAGAAGGCTCATTAATAGCACCTTTGCTGGACAGGCAACTCTTGGAGCCTGTTGCAGAATAATAAATACAGCAAAATGGCCCCAAAGCAGGGAAACAAGTGGGCTCTCTGCATTCAGAAAAGGAAAAAGAAAGACTTGAGAGCAGATCATGACTTTTATCTCAAAAATTTGGAGAAGTTAATACTTACTCCATTGATCACAGTCACTGATTGCTGGTTTCTGGGTCTACTGGGCGTGCAGAGAAGCAAGCAGTGTTGGTGATATTCAGTCCTATGAAGTCCTCCACTGCTCTGCTGTCACCGAAGTGTGGGTGACTGCACCCAGTCATTAGTGACCTGGCTGACTTCCCACCACACACCCTGAATATTTAGTTCAATATGAAGCTAAAGCTTCACACCCAGTATACCCTTGCAGTCAGAAAATAGCAGGCATTTGCAGCTATACAGATGGAGAAGGTGGGCAGCACCTTGTTCTGTCCAGTAAAAAATGCCTGGGAGTTGGGGTCTGGCAGGGCAGCCAGTCAAAGGGCCAGCTGAGTGGGAGCTCAAGGAGGTGCCTGCAGCAGCCCCTCTCTGCCTGCTGCCTGTCCAGCTTGACTCCAGGTTGCATGGAAAGGGGAGAAGTGCATGTACACTTTTTTTCCTAAGGGAATTGGAAATGCTTGTCATAAACAAAGAAAGGAGTACGTGCTCTATCAGTGCCGTAAAATGGGGAGGAAAGGTGAAGGGATGCTCACTACAGACTTTCATTCTCTTGCAGATTGATATCTTTGAGGACACGGTACGAGGTATTGACATCATTAAGTGGATGGAGCGCTACCTAGGTGATGTATGTAAGGGCAATTTAACCTTGTTTATAGCAGAGGTGACCTGAGGAAAATGGTTGAATTATTCTAATACACAGCAGGGACAGAATGAAAATGCAAGACCCTACTGTTGTCTTCCCTGCCCCTGTAGAAATGGCAGAGGTGTTGCAGAGAGAGGCAAATCTCACTCACATCTGTATCTGATGGTCCCAGAGCTCTTTCTTTAAGAAATGAAAGGCTAATCCTGGCATTCTTGCGAAATTCTAATGCTGCCTGTTACATCCAGCCTGAAGCTGCCATTGGAAAAGTTATTCGTCCATCCCCTTTTTAAATTGTGGGGTTTAGCTGTGCTTCGTTACAACAATATCTGTATTTCATCCCAGGCTGCACAGTCATGGCTAATGTTCATCCTTCTCCCCTGTAGCTTTTACACTGATATCTAAAATACTGAAGGATTCTTCTGGATAAACCATCCTACATTTAAACTGGAAATTGGTATTCTCTTGGTTGATATATTGATATATAGATTTGCTCTCATCACTTTGTATCTGTCTAAGCAGTAAAATGGAGATTTATCTTGCTGACAGTGGTGTCCCCTGCAGCAACAACTTCCTCTGAAATTCCCCTGAGCAGTGAGTGCACATCTCCTTTAGGATCAAGGCAAGTGGTTGGACTGTACCAGCACAGCTGGGTGCAAACTGGCCATTCTGTCACTGGACAGGAGCCATCATGGGCTGCCTTCCTTGGATTCTCGCCTTGCTGAGTGGCCACCTGGCCAGATCTGACTCACTCTGGCCAAATCTCCATGGTTCAGTAACAGGATGACAGAAGTGGTGGACTCTCCTCCACCTGAGCAAGGAAGCTCAACCATCTGAGCCAGCCCTACACAGGTTTCCAGCAGGTGTCCATGCAGGCAGGATACAACTGCATGCAGAGCCAGCCTGGGACCTCTGCCATGGAAAAGCAGTCATGCCTACTGGGGCTTGCATCAGGACAAATTAGGTTTGGGCTCACTGTGTGTAATGTAGGTAATGAAACCAGAAGACAGGGTGACTTTGCTTTTGCCAAAAACATCATTATCACTTAAAATACAAGCTGGCAGATCTGCTCTGGGACTTGTGCACAGTCAGTAGGAGAAACCGGTACGTACAGAGAACAATCTCCTGCCTCCACTTGAGGATCTTTCTCTGACTACCCACCCCAGAAAAGTTTGGTTTCCCTCACTGACTGTAGAGGCAGTTTCTAACTTCAAAACCTTTACATGTGTGTGGAGGAAGTGACTGCTTGGACACAAGCAGAGGAAAGTGTGCAACTGGGCATGTCTCTTGCAAACCCTCAACATCTGTAAGTTCTTACATACATGTCAAGCACAAGCAAAAGTAATTCAGGAGTATGTTGACTCAGTGAAAGGGATAATGACTCCTTTGACCCTATGGTGGGGCAGATTCTCTTGATACAGCACAGAAGGAAAGAGTTAATTACATGCCTGGCAGACTGTAAGATTTGGAATCCTTACACAGGCTTCATGTGCTGGGGATGAAAGGCAGGCCCCAGGTAAACACAAGTAGGAAGCTTTCATCTGCTGCATTTCAACTGGCCTGCCATTAAGGAGGAGAGATGTTCCCCAGATACAAAGGATGGTCCCTCTCTGGAAACCTGAGCTCTATGTGGGGCTGGGATTAAACAGGTCAGAGGCAGGATCTGGGCTGTCCTAGCAAGGTGGAGGAGCATTGCCTTCAGCCCATCAGGACAGAGCTGCCAGGTACCCCTAAACTTGCCCAGGCCATTCACAACAGCCCCCCTCTCTGCACAGCCACCTCTCTGCACACTTTGGCACTAAGATCAGCAAGAAAAGATATCATTTCTGCCACTGAGAGCCCTAGAAGTAGCTTCCACAGACCGCTGTCTTTATTAGCTTTTTGTATAAAAAGCCATAGATGACTAAAGAGATGCGCTTCTGCATAAGCTGTTGGAAAACATTTGGGTCTGAATTTGAAGACAAAAGTTTTCAGTGTATGCACATAGACACTCTACACTGATAAAAAGTAGCTTTTTATGACAGGGATTCCAAGTGTCAACTGGTAGCTGCTAATACATCTCTTGACATTTCGATTTTCTATATTGAGATGTCGAGAAATAACGAGGCGAACGAGTGTATGAGTTCTCCTGTATTTCCTGCCAGAATGAATGAGATCCTCTTGTGTTTGCCAGGAACACAAAGATCACTTAAAACACAAACTGGCAGATTTCCGATCTGCCTCTACCAAACACGCTGTGTTTCTCAATTTCATGAAAGTGCTTTTCTCCCTAACAGAAGACGGTGATGATAATCATAGCAATCAGTCCAAAATACAAACAGGATGTGGAAGGGGCTGAATCCCAGCTGGACAGGGATGAACACGGCTTACATACTAAATACATCCACAGGATGGTAAGCAAGGACATGCATTTGCTGTTTTACAAAGACTGTCTCTTCTTCTCAAAAGACAAATCTGTCTCCAAATGGCAGGTTCTTTGCTTTGTTTTCCCTAATCCCCATAGTTAAACACCCCTCTTTGGAATTCATTAATCCTTCTTCTCATCAGCTCTGTATGCTCATTAACATCTGCTAAGAGGTTCAAGGAAGAAAAATCCTATTAAACATGCTCATCTTATTTATTCATATTCTTTATTGTTCAATGTTTTTCCCCTCCTTTGCCTTCTTGAGCCCTTGTACAGCCCTGAGCACAATCTTATCTAACAGTGCCTGACCTTCCTCCCTCTAAATCAGCCCCTGTTGCTTCAGCCATCCTGGAGCTGAGGTCTTTTCTTAGGCAGCAGTAGAGCTGACTGAAGGATGGAATTGCAAAGCAAAGGCCCGAGATGCAATGTGGGGCTCCTGGGGAGTGCACAGAGGTGCCAGAGGACCAGACATCCCTTTCCACAGCCTGTCACAGGATGCACGTTCAGCCCAGAAGAGTCCATAGAGCCATGAAGTGATCCTTTCTCCCTTGGTTTGCAGTTAGCTGCCTTTCTCAGCCTGTAACCCATCTGATCCCCCAGCTGGAATCTGCAGTCAGGTTTCTCAGAAGCTGTCACCAGCAGATGAGCCCTCAGCAGTACTTTGCTGTCCGTACCAGCCCTGGGATGCCTGTGTCCAGGGCCATGGACAGGCTGGGCCCTGGCTCACACACGGACCTTGTCTCTGGCTGAAATCTTCTCTGGCTGAAATCTTCGTAAGCCAAATGGGGGTTAGTCAAGTCAGGCTTCACCAGTTTGAGATGGATTTCATGGGATTGCACCTGCAGCTAAACCCACAATTATTTCACACCATGAAATGAAATGTTGACAGATCTTTCCTGTATCCTTTCTGTAGCAATGAAGAATTAGATTAAGTGGCCAAACCAAACAACACCGAGTCCACCAGCAATAGATCAACTCATTTAACAGAAGAGCAGTTTAAGTAAGCAAGGAATGTTTTCATACATAGGGTTTAGATGCATGCAGAGAAAAAATGTCATTACAGTAAAACTGGCTTTTTGTTCTATTCTAGATGCAGATTGAGTTTATACAGCAAGGAAGTATGAACTTCAGATTCATCCCTGTACTTTTCCCAAATGCCAAAAAGGTAACATACATGCATGCTTATATGCTTTCCACATGATTAAGTGCATATTATTTTGATCACAGTGCAGCAGATGGAATCTTAAAACGAAAACACTCAATTTCTTGGTTCTTAATAGCCTACAAGTAATATTCAAAGCTTATAGGTTTATGTATTCCAAAGTTCATGCATTTATGTACATGCAAATAAAAAACATTTCATCCACAATATAAATCAGTGTATAAATGTATTTCTGATGATGAATTTACAACTAAAACTCAAATTGCCTTGAGCACTGAAAAAATTTAAATGGAGATGGGCAATCTATCTGGGAAGCATGCTTTTTATATTAACCATTTTATAATTTTGTCCAAATGCAATGCTGATGAGTGAGATGGGCAGGATTTATGACTGATGTGAAGAGAAGGTCTGGAAGAGGTAGTGTTAAGAATATAAAAATAAAGAGTATAATAAATACTAAAGTACTAGGCTGTTTCTTGAACTTTGACGGGCCCATCAAAGGTAAACTAGGACTTGCAATTTCATCTGCCCTCCTTACTTGTTTTGAGGATTCATTTGAGAATAAGCAATAAGTAATGCAACAGATTCCCATCTCTTCTACCTTACTGAGAAAATCTCTTGGATTTTTACAAAGACTAAAATATTAAAAGGCTTCAGTTATAGCTTTCTCAATCTCCTGCATTGTATTCATGTTTGTTTTGCATAACTAAATGCTTTGTGCACTCTTGGCTAGCTGTCATGTTGCCCCTAGGTACAGCTGCATTTTAGAAAAGTATGGAAAAATTCTTTATATTTCTTTGGGTGCCCAAATTTTGGAACATGAGTCAAAATTTAAACAATGTTATCAATGGTTACAAGGCTGTGCAGTCCCACTTCACTTGTGGATTTTAGTGCAATGAAGTTCTTTATTTAAGCACCGATTTAAGATCAGAAATTTGAAAATATGTCCCTGGGTTTGTAAAATATGTGAGGCCCTGTGGTTGAACAGTACCTCTGGTATTTCATGTCATTCAGATCCCTTCCTGAATGATCTCAGTCTGCTACTTACCTTAAGTACCTGGAAGACAGCAATGGTGGGAATTGGGCAGGCCAAAGGCAGAGAAGCAGTCAGCCTTTTTTCAGTCAGTCTTTGATGGGGGAAAAGGGCTCCTAACCTTGGGGCTACTTGAGTGCCCAACATGTGAACAGACCACACAGTCTAGAGCCACTTGGCACCTTAGGGGTTGCAGAGAAAAGTGTCCCAGGAGGCACTATAGCTGTCTTGGGGCTCTGGAACAGAACAGTAAGTTATGATAATTGGGGCTCAACTTTATTTATCAGAAGACTATTTAGTGTATAACAGCAGTTGTCTCAGACAGTGGTCTGTAAGGAATTTCCAGGGCTGGTTTATCCAACTGCCTCTATCAAGGCATCAGGCTCCAGGAATCCTGCCTGCCCATCCTCTGTAGTCCACATAACCCTTCAGTTTTTCGAGAGGTGCCTTTCTCATTAAATTATGCAGATAAGCATTTTCTACTGCTGTTAAGCTTTAGTCTCTTTCTCAACATAATCCTTTGGTACATCGCCTACCTTCACCTAGCTGCTTAATGATAATGTAACTGAGGGACACCATGGGTGGAAGGAGAGCACCAGAGCCTGAAAAAGTTGCAGTAATGAAGTCTGGAGGCAGTCAGAGGAGGTGAGGTACCTGAAAAGCTGCCGAATATATGTACAATTGGATGATGTTGGCGGGCAAATTACTTCAATTTTGTCTTTTTTATACTGTCCTTTATACCTTCAAGTATTAGCATAGCTGGCAGTGGAAAAAAAGCAGAAAAGGAAGATTTGGAGGTTTCATCTGGGGATGGGGCTATTAGATGAGTTAATCTCATACACAGCACATCATAAAGCACTGCTGGTATGTGAAAATTAGTCGACCTCCAACAGGAAGAGATCTGTGTGATCCAAGGAGCGTTCATTAGGAAGCTGAATAATGAGGCGAGGAATGCACAACACACGGTTAAGGTGGAACTGGCATTTCCATCTTCCGGTGGTACACTACTAAAGGAAACATGGGTCTTGCTGGTTCAAGGCTGGCATCACAACAATCCACAGATATGTGTCCTCCTCATCTGGCCACCTGATGACCAAAGCGTTAAGCCAAGATTGCCCCATGCTAGAGGCTTCCTCTGGAAGCAGCCAAGGGGTGAGATGAACAGGGCTGGTGCCAGGGAAGGCAGGAGATGTCAAACCATGCTCTGTTGTCACAGCCCTGAACAGTCCTGTCCTCTGCACCAATACACTCTGCCCTCTTCCTAGCAGTTTGAACTGCAGAGTTATCAAATACTCTCCCTATGACATAGAGGGAATTTCCTCTCAGCTCACAGATACACAGCCAAATTTTAAAAATGTAAAAACAGTAACCATTTTCCCATTACTCCCACCTGCAGTGACAGATGCAGTTGTGTGGCAAGGAAAAGCCCCTTTCTCACTCTGGATAAAAACAGCAGCTATAGCTACCCTTTACCCCTACACACCTCCCTCAAGTTAAAACTATTACCAGAGCTGATTCATGTCCAAGAGCTTTTTGCACTGACTTTATTATGGAGGGTATTAAACCGCACAAGCAGTTTTGGAAACAAGGCACAGAGCTTGTCTCTGGATGAATAGTGCCTCTCTCATTATCCCCACGTGCTGATTTCTGACCTACTACACATTTCTCACACTAATTTCCATCTTAACTAATGAGTTACCCATGTGGACCTTTATCAAATGCGTTTTTGCAGTCTAGACTGACTGTATCTACTGTATTTCCTTTGTCCAAAAAATGTAGTTTCTTATCAAAGGTAGAAAAAGGGCTCATTTGGTAAAACTCCTGCCATATTTAATTGCATTTCCTTCTATAGCTCTTAACAAGATTTAGTAAAGAAACAAATTCCATGTAACAATGGTATGCATGTGCATGCAAACATAGTTATCTTTCTCCCAGTAACATTTGAGTCTCTTAGCCAATTCCAAAGAGCTTTGTTAAAGCAGTTAAATTCAAAAAGATTAAAATCTGTTCCTCTGCCAAAATAAAAAGACTAGCAAGTGGAGGCAAGAAGCCTTATTTTTACTCCTACCAAAGGGAATGCTGTGGGATCTTACCCCTGTGCCATGAGATGTCCATCTAGAAGAACAACCTCCACTTTAGGGAGACCACTGATCAAAGCCTATCCTTTCTCAGCCACTGGAGAAAGAGGAGGGTCAGGCTTGATAGATACCTCTGCCAGTCACAAAGCTGCTTGTTCAGAAGCCTAGGTGAGTTCACACTAATGGATCTGTAGGTGCCCGAGTGACTTATCTCCTTCTTCCTATACAGAAATCCTGTAGCTCTAACAGAGTGGTTGCATCAATTAACACAAACTGCTCTCTGAGCAGGGAAAGTGATGCAGCCTTATTCCTACAGCTGTACAGGCCAAGAAAAAGACAGCCAATTTGAGAAGCATGATCATGGGAATGAAAGGTTTGGACTGCAGCTAGGCTGTTTGCTGGCAGCAGGACATGTGCAGCCCATGCCAGGGCATCCCCTGGCGAGGTGCCAGAGATGTGCATGCCAGCAGCTTTTTGCTCTGTCCTCTTGGAGCTAGCTGCACTAGCTTGACAAGAGCTGTGCTGTGCTAACAGGGGCTATCTTGGGAAAACACTGCTAAATAAGAGGTCCAGGGACCAAGTGCTGGATGTCCTGGCTTGTCATGTTGCTTACCTGCTATCTCGTTTTGGCTAGGTTCTGGTATCTCCAGTTCCAAAAAAAAATCTCTGTTTTGTGGTGACCATGAGCTGGTTTTGGTCAAGGATCTGTCCCTCTGTTAATTAGTGGTATTATAATAGCCCTTCACCCCTACATAGCCAGGCTGTCCCTGTGGAAACTTCCCAAGGCTGTGGGAACACAGGAACATGAGGTCTGAGCAGGCTCATCTCCATCAGCCACTGTCACTCTCCAGTGCCGTGCTGATCCCAGCTTCATTATGTTGATGGACAGTACCCAACCCCTATGAAGGACTGCACCTTTTCCACAATGCAGGGATTGGTGGAGGTTTGACCCTGCTAATCTGGAGATACATTAGTCTCTCCTCAAGCTCAGCAACGGCCTCAGCCTTCTGCTCAGTTGGTCAGAGCACACCATGCTTGGTGAAGAAAGGGGAGGGGGAGAGGGCTACCAGCATGCAAAATGTTCCTGTGGGGTCCCAGTCTTTCCCTACTGATCCTCATTCCAATGTTGAACATGCTGTATGGATCCTTTAGCAGCTACTAAGGTGGCAGGTTTTCCCTGCTAGGGACACTTCTCTTCTCTTCTCTTCTCTTCTCTTCTCTTCTCTTCCCTTCCCTTCCCTTCCCTTCCCTTCCCTTCCCCTCTCCTCTCCTCTCCTCTCCTTGTTTATTTTCACTAGCTTTTCGATGCCTGTCATTGACATCAGACTTCCTTTGAAACATGGTGAAATTAGCCAACATGATGGCAGAAGAGAGACAGGCAAGCTGTGAGATCACACAAAGTTCATTTATTTAGGAACCCAAATACAATTCTGAAGCCAAATTAACATTTCTTGTTGTTACAGGAAGTGCCTAGAACAGACAGAATTAAATCTTCCTTGGCAGGGTGTGATGGAATCTGAAAGATTCTGGTAGAGATTCAGAAGGATTTATGGGATTTAGCTTTTATTTTCCTTGGTTTTTTTCAGGAACACGTGCCCACCTGGCTGCAGAACACTCACATTTATAACTGGCCAAAGAATAAGAAGAACATCCTTTTGCGGTTACTGCGGGAGGAGGAATACGTTGCTCCTCCGATAGGACCTTTACCAACACTCCAGGTTGTGCCGCTGTGAACATTTTAACTTGAAGCACATGACGAGTGGTTGTTAAAGGGTTGTTCCTGGCAGGGAGCCAACACTCTTCCAGATGGCTCTTTTTGATGACAGAAGACACTCTTTCTGCTAAAGGAATTGGTTGTCTTGGGTTACTCAGGCTCAGCTTGTTCTCTACCATGTTAAACATCTATTTCCACAGCTGATGGGGCAGAACTCTCTTCTCTAGATTTTTTAATAAGCTACAAATGGAAAGAGTGCCCACTTTTATTTTAACATCTGGTTTTAACATATTCCTTTTATTAGTCATTATAGCAAACAAATACCAGAAATAATGTTGCAATAAGTGTAAAATAAAAATTACATGCTCCTTTTTGCTCAGGGTTTCTTTAAAGATATTCCTGCTTTGTATAGCATTGTTGAACCATCAATTTGTATATACACTATTAAATATATTTGCCTTTTGTAAGGCAATCTTATATCCCATGTCCACTTCTATTATTGCTGGGGACTACAGAGAAACGGGTTGGGTAAGGCAGATTTTCCTTAGACTGTCTGGCATAAAGAGACTTGCCTTCAATTAGGGGACTTTGAGATCTGGAATCTCTAGAGTTCCCTTTCCTTACAGCTTGGTCCCTCACACCTCCAGCGTGTTGCAGCAACAGTCCCCACCAGGAGAGCTGAAAGCATGACTACATGTGTGCTGTCAGTGCCATGGAACACTGCAGTATTTTTATGGCAGGCCTTTAGCCTCAGCATTGCTCTTCAGCCCTCATTTAAAACAGAGCATGTCAAAGGACAATTGGCATTTGGGAAGGCAGCGATTGTTGAGAGAAAGAACATTGACTCCTACAACTTGCAGTATGCAGTACGGGGCAATAAAATAATCAAAGATGGAGAGCCACAGGGTGCTGGCCACCAGGATGGCTCAACAACATCACGTCTGCTAAAATTTGAACATGTTTTCACAGACCACATAAGCATGACTTTGGTGAGGGCCTTTTGTTTTTTAACAGCCTTAACCTTACTGAGGTAACAGTGGACCCTGTTGGCTTAAAATTCTGCAGCCCTTATTCTTTAGAGCAGTCTTACCAAGAACCTCCTCAGCTTTAATATTTGTCATAGAATGACCCAAATACAGCTTTATAAAAAAGTACATGTGTTTGGCAGCCTGGAAAGAAAATTAGCCCAGAAGTTGATACTCCTCATACAGTATCCAAATTATTTAATTAGCTTTCTGTGGAAGTGGTGCCAGCATGCTGTGTTGATGCAGCACATGTTCTGTGGTGCTCATGGGGGAAAAAAATAAAACTCAGATTTTCTTTAGCAGACTTTTGCAAAAATAATTGCAGCCATTTAAAGGAAGGGTGTATTCAGTGTTGTCACCTCCAATGATTTTTATTGTGCTATTTTCTGTGCTTCTTGCAACTCCAGTTTCAAAAGGGAAGCTCAACAACTGAAACAGGCTAATACCTGATGTGCCAGCAGCTTCCTGAGAAGGCACAATAAAACTGTGTTAGGCAGTGGTACTTCTTGGCACTTACTTACATGTGGGGAAGGGAGGTCTGTTTTTCATGTGATAAATTTTCAATTCAGAAAATAATTTTGTAGTATGTGGTCACAGCCTAAAATCATGACAGAAATTTATCTTAAATGGTCAACAAAGTAAACACAAAAGGAGTGGGATGTGGGTTGACATTTGGGGTCACCTGGAGTGCACTACAACATTGAGCTCAGCCTCCAGGTTGAGCGAGTCTCCTGAAATGCTGGGGCATTATCTGCCAACTCAGTATGGCTGCCTTTTTAAGGTATCTGAAGTGTTTTAGCACTGTGAAATAGTCTGTCTCAATTGGCTTCTGAGCCTCTTAGCCACTTTCTGCCACATTTAATAGGGAGGGCTCAAAGATACTAAGTGCCTGTGAGTTTCATGGAAAGACTTACCCAAGCAAAGAGTGAGCCCCAAACCCACAGGCTGAGGAAGGAGAGGTTCTGGTCTCTTCCCAGAGGTGGACAGCTGGCCACCCTGGCCCTGGCAGGGGGTTGGGAGGCCTTCTGGGGTACACAGCCTGCACAAGTCTGGAGGAGAGAGAAGCATGTAGGGAATGAGGCTGTGTCAGTTTAGCTGCTTGCAAAGCAGCGTATTAGGGAGTGCAGTTAAGCATTCAAAATGATTAGTGAGGCTGGGTAGTAAATTCCTTTCATCATTTTGGCTGTCATCTGAAAATATGTGCTCTAGATTTACCACAGATTTGCTTGGTTTGGGCCAGGGAATTTCATTAAGTAATTCCTGCATCATGTGATGCACAAGGTTGCATTAAATGGTCCAGTGATTATTTCTATTCTTCTGTTTGAACGATCCTTTTCTGCAAAACAGTACTAGCAGAGTGAGGAAGAAAAACGAAGCTTTGCTGTTTGGGAAGTACAAAGAGCCCAATCTATTTAACTGCTGGGACCTTTTTTTTTTTTTTTAATCGAATAACAATTCCCAGGATTCATTGATCTTTACATTAGTTAGAGCATCCTACAAGGACAGAAACCATGATGGGGAGAGTGTGAGTAATGAGTTAGCAGCCTAGTGAATAATTTCCCCTAAAGCTTTGTATTTGTAGAGAGACAGATGGTGGGAGCTGTGTAGAGGGAGAGGCAGGAGAAAAGCTGGTTTTTGCAAACAGCAGAAGTATAGAGGACAGTGAGGAAAGCCAAAAAAAAAATAAAAATCAGCAGGTAAGCAAGAAAAAGAGGCTGAGAATACACCAGCTGTTTCAAAACTAATGCATTAATGTTAAAATGGATTAGGGTTAAGAGAAAATACAAAAAGGAAATTGCAGAAAACAAGAGCTTTGTGGCTGAGAGATGGAAAACTTACTAAGAGCAGCCCTAAATATATATTCGTAGATGAACTCTTGAGTCAGTTATTAAGTGCAAATAACAGAGAAGTAGCTGAAAGTATGCAAGACTCCATTCTGTGCTGCTGCCCAGCTGGAACTGCCAAGCTGCAGGTACCCACAGGGGCAAAAGGCATCACTTGGATGGCAACAGCACTAGGGGTTTTTCTCACAGCACCTGTAAATTTGCAAGAGGTGTGTGGGAGAGGAAATCCATTGTCCTTAATGTGGAAAGTAAGTAAAGCAAGAGAATTACATACTTAACTCTGGGATGAGTGCAGCATTAAGATAGAAATAGAGGATTTAGAGACAGCCTGCTTTGGAGCTTGCCAAAACTGGGATGACATTAATGCATGTAAAGGTTTTGTTACACAAGTCACCTGTGTGACAAAAATAGGGTTGCAAAATTTTATCCCACAGTTAAGTTAGACCTCTCCAGAGAGGGATGTGTAGGGTGATTCGAGTACAAAGTTAATTTAATAAGGCCTTGTACACAGGACAAGAAATGCTGTCCTAAGAGCTCGTTTGCTCCTGGTAGGGTCTTAAATGCCATCATTTGATGCCATTTAAGAAAACAAAGCCACAGACTTCCCTGCAGCCTCTCTGGGACCACCAGCAAGGCAGGTAATGAAACTGGCTCATTAAAACAGCTCCACCAAAGGATGCCTTGCTGAGAGCCTTTCCCTCATCTCCAGCCACTGACCAGGATGTAGGGAGCAGAGACATGGGCATCTCAATAACACAGCGAACTTGGGCAGTGTGGTCAGGAAGCTCCACAATGAGATAAGAAAAGGAGCAATTCCCACCATTTAGGATGCTCTGGGCTGTCAGATGGAGGCACTGGTAAAGCTGAGAGAAGCCCCTTGTTTTAAAAGGAAAGGAGATGTGGGAGGGAAGAACTGGGAGCTCTGTGGCCTTGCAGTGCAAGAGGTCTACTGTGGTAATGAAGTAAAACGTGTCAGAGGGTTCCCTCACCTTCAGTGTGCAGAACAGGCACACGTTATCTTCCAAAGCAAACATCTCTCTTGTTACACTCTGGCTTTAATTTAACAGGTTCCTCCATGCCCACATCTGTAGCAGTCTGCTAATGTTTTACCTGTGTTTGGGAAACAGATCCTGCCTAGAAGGTCACAGCTTTTGTCAGCCTCCTCCTCCACCATCCTTTATGTTCCTTTATGTTTCTGCAGCACCCAGTTTGCAGTACTGATGGGCTGGCACTGCTTCTTCTCCCCAGAACCCCCAACATGGGTCTTCTGCAGAAGTTCAGGCTGGCACACAGCACATGGGTATCATTACACGGCTCCAGTGTGTCCCTTCTCAAGAAATGGATGCTCCCACAGTCCCCTCAGCCAGCATGCACCACACTGGCACATGAAGATCTCACAAAAGTCACTTGCAAAACCCTCTGTGAGACATCAGACACACCTCTCCCACCTGAATATTACAACCAGTGCAGGAAGAGAAATGCCTGTATTTACGTGGTATTTGTATTACACGTTATTGCTCACAGCAAGAGGTGTTTTCTGGGCTGCAGGGAAGGACATCTGAGCAAGCAGAGGCTCCACTGCCATGGCAGAGGGGTGCTGGATGCTGCTGCCCACACAGGCAAAGCCAAACCAGGCCCTGAGATGCCAGACCACAGAAGAAGACAGCAGAGTAGCAGCCTGTCCAATCCCCCTCCAAATTAGGCCAAGAATAAGATGGAATTGCATAGCCCCACTCCAGCCTTCATCGGCTCAGAGCCCAGCCTCAGCCTGATCATGGAACAGTGCACAGACCACCAGCTGTGTGTCCCTGTCTGTGGCCAAGATCACTTGTAAACAAACAAAAAACCATCTAAAGCTAAGTTGCCCAGCCTAACCAGATCTGCCAGCTGGGCTGCATTTCAAGGGCTCGCTGATGTAGATGGGACCAAACAAATACAAACACACATACTCCCTGCATCGTGGCTCTGAGCACTGCATGCCACTACACGGATCCACGCAACTGGAAAAATGTCACCAAAAGCAAAGGCAGGGTTTTTAAAAACATTTGTTCTTTATTGAAAAATATCAGGGGCTTCTCCAGTTTCCAAAGGGTGAGGGGCAAGTGCCTGTTTGCCCACCTAACCCTGAGGGTAAGGGGAATTTCACAGCAACCTCTGCAGACACCAAGTCCTTGGGGCTAATGGACATATCCAGGGAATCTCAGGTGAAACTTGGATGAACCCAGTGGATGTAAATCCCCACAGGACTGGCTGTTGTGGAAGGGAGACCTACCAAGGAGTAGGAAACTTCCGAGGACCTACTTTGATGGTTGGGCAGATGAAACCCTCTCTGTCTGACATGTACCACTCTTCTAAGAATGGGAAAATGCACACTGTTGGAAAGCTCTAGAGAATCCCAAAAGTGTGGATTTTCTGGGGTGCAGAAGAAGGTAATGTAATGGCAGCCACTGGACAAACACCCTACCCCCCCAAAAAACTACTAAAATATTTAATAACTAAAATTTATTTCTAAAAAATCATTACAAGCACCACCTGCAGTGAGCTCACTGTGTCTGAATTCCATTCTTTGCACTTTCCACTTTTTTCCTAAGGAATTATATTCTGGAAATACTATCTTGGAGGCCTTCTTCAAAGTTACCTTCCTTTACTTGGAGTGACAGTCCTTGCAGCATGTCTGTTCTGGTTTCCATCAGCTACGCCCAGTGAAAATCTGGTAAATGTGATGCATTGTGACTGCCACGTTCAGCACTGCAATGCTCTCGTGCCAGCCTTGGGACATCCAGCAAGCAGCAGGTGCTGCAGTCCACTGTTAAAAACCCTGCAGTCTTCAAAGGCAGAAATTCAGTGAGAAAGACTTCTAAACAGATAACACTACTGGGGATTGAGATGAACATCCCAGAAGCAGAGAGTGCATTAAAGAAGCTTTCATTCCTAGGCTGGGAGAGGGAATTTAGCCCAGCTTGGCGCTGGCCAAACCCAGTCCAGTCAGTATCTGGTAGCATCAGCTCTCAGTGGGCGCTGTGTGCATCTCACACATGTGCAGATGCGCACAGCCAGATGCTCCCGCCACAGCCCTCCTCCCAGAACTTCTCTCCCAAAACAGACTGTACAGAGACACTGAAATCCATCCTCAGCACTGATAAGGCACTGGTGGTTCTCAAATGCCAAACCAACAGGATACAGAGGAGAACTGACCACCCCTCTTTACAGCAGACTAAAAGTATCCCTACCAGCAATGGTTCCAGATGCTCAGTACTGGCTTTCCCCACATACAGGGCAGAGAATCATTTGGAAAACAGAGATTTTATTCTTCACTTTATTACTGCACTGCTGCAGACAGCAGAAAGTTACCCACTCACTCTTCTGCAGCCTCCTTAGCTAGGAAGGTGAGACAATAGTAAAGTGGCAATTTAGGTAAGGTTGTTGAAGACTTACTGATTAAAGAACCACGTACTTGCAAAAATTATTGATTTTTATGGGTCTATTCTCCTCACAGCCTTACAAGAGACAGTTTTTCCCTTGAAGCACCAGCTGTGTAGAAGCTGAAACAGCAGAAAGCCAGCAGTAAGACTATCCCAAAAGAGAGATGAAGGGGAGCTCTTAAAATAGGCACAATAGCACCTGAGAAGACAGACAGAGTACAATAAAGAAGCGAGAAAGAGGAAGGGAACTACACTGTAATAAAATTGAATGCAGTAGCAAAATTAATCAGCTAGCATAGACTCATCTCTTTTGGTCTCTTTTTTCTTTTTTTTAAGAGGTAAAATAACTTAGCATTACTATTTTTAAAAAGAACAGGAAAAAGAGAGAAAACCAGTATTTTCCTCCAGGCTTTTGTGTCCCATTTTAACTTAGTAGCTGGAAACCAACCTACTAAAGCAGCACAGTCCCTCCTGAGGACACAGTCATACTGATGACAATTTGATATATCAGTATACCAGCAGTCAGGAGACAGCTGCATCAAGGCAAGACAGACAGGTACAGAGGTACACATTCAAAACACAAGGAATGCAAACTGCACATCTGAGACCCTAAGACTGATTGATGTAGTTGAGACTCCTTGCTCACTGCAGGCTGGAGTTAATTATTCCCAGGAGTAATTAACAGGTTGAATTTTAAGCTCTGGGCTGGATGGACTTGGTAGTGGAGAGACAGGTTCCACAACTCTCTCAAAGCAGTGCCCAGACAATGGTGTGAATTTTGTCACTTGCTTCACTGGAGCTACATGAGGGAAAAAGCACCATCCTCATCAAACCAGGTTATGGTTTTTCTGTTGCCCATATTTCTCAGTTGTGCACACTTCCCTGGTTTTGATGTCTTACAGAGTAGCTTGTCCTGAACAGCCCGATGCTCCAGGCCCCAACAGCAGCTTTTTTCACTACAAAAAAAATCTTCATCCAGGGACCCACATCAGGCTCAGCCTGTGCATCCCTACACAAAATCAACACTGGATGTGCTGTGGCCCTGTACTGCCTTCACACGACATGAAATAAGAGGTGCAGTTCAGCAGTGCTATTGTATGGAGAGAGGGTGATGCTTGGGCAAAACTATCCAGGGCATCTCTATATTAAGTATGGTCTAAGCCTACATCTGTGGTGATGCCCAAACTGGTCTTTTGCAGAGGGCAAGAAGACAAGCCTTGATGAGACACTGTCTGTGAAACAGCATTGGTGAGAAAATCCAGTGAGTGCCAGGAAATCTGGTGTCACATTGTTTATGGCAGAGCTCAGCAAAATGAGGAGTCCTTGGCCTACCTGCTCCCTACAACCAGGACATTTCTTAGGTACATCACAGGGAAAGGCATTTATCCTACCAGACATGTGGGGTACAAGCAGAGGTTGCAAACAGTGTATCTGTGAGCTGCAAGCCTGTCAGACAAGTCTCAGTGCCTCAACCCCTTGGTGCACACGGGAATTTAGCAAAGGCATTTCACATCAGCCCAGCTATCAGCTCTGACTATCATGCTGTAGACGTGCAAGATGTAAAAGCATGCTTTCAGTTCTGATTTCTGTTTTCTCTCACATGCTTTCATTAGGGAACCTCTAATCAAAAGAGGCATTTTTCATAATATTTTGTATGTTGCCTGCATTTTACAACATTAGAAGCAGCTATGTAGATACAGCTGCCTTGTGCCTAATGCTGAATACCAGAAGGCTGTTCTAACGAAGAGCTTACAGTCTGACTCTATCTGGAATTTGAGTGGCTAACTAAAATCCTTTGCAAATTATCTGTCACTTCTTTGTAAGCCCTGCTTCCTTTCTTTACGTCTGAATTCGGACTGGGGATAATGAACTTCCTGTATCATGGACTGGTATACAAGGAAACTCATTGTACACTCACCAAGGAAGAGTACATCAGTAAGTAGCTTATGAGGCAGCTCTGAAGGGTCTTATTGGAATGACTTATTCCCTGAGTTTCAGTGGTTTGATTAAGTGCATCATGTGATAAACGCTCATAATGAACTTCTTCAGATGCTGCCAGGGAAAACCCAGCAGATAAAATGCAGAATCCCACGGCATTGCTCTCTGCATAACAAACTGATTACAAAGATGGAAAAATCACGCAATTCACTGGCTTCTCCCACTCAGGACAACACAACAGTGTTATACAATTTTCTCTTTGCTATCCCAGATTAAAGTATCCTTGCTATTCAGTCCAGTTCAAACTAGTGCAATTTTTCTCCTACAAGTCACCAGGCAGATTACAGCTAAATGTAACTACTTGCAAGAAAGTCTAGTCATGCTTCTGAATGATTTCTTTCTTGTTAAAGAAAATAATACAAATAAACATGGCGATGGTTAGAACTAGATGATCTTTAAGGTTGCTTCCAACCCCAACCCTTCTATGATTCTATAGGGGAAAAAAAAAACCCCAAAGAACAAAAAAAACATAAACTCACAAGTAACACATGCTAATTTGGTTTGTTTAAAAACAGCAGGCCATAGTTGAGAGTATCCCTTGCAGTTTTGGCCTGGCCAGTACCTGTAGGACCAACACATCAGCATCTGCTCTGCTCTCTCCTCACCCCCAGTTTGCAGCTTCATTGCTTCTCCTTCTCAGTGGCACAGCCTCTCTTCTTTACTCTCCCAAGTTGTCTCTGCCTAACAAGCTACAGCACCTCTGCAAAAGGCATCCTGGCTCTGGCATGAAGCATGGGATGTATGCACTGGTTCCTTTCCTGTAAACCAGAATAAATTCCAGCACTGCTTCTGCAAGGCCAGTGCTATATCCCTGGCTCAGGTGTCAGCTGGAGCAGACAACTGTTTCAGCTGGGTGTGGTAAAGATGTCAGGAAGCACGCAGAGAAGTAGACAAGTGCTGGACTCTTAAGTGAGGTAATTGGTATTACTTGGGGCCCTTGATTCAGTAAAAGGTTAATGAGGGCATCCCCTTCCTTTAAGCTAGTTACTGGCTGGTTTTCCCTCTGTCCAGACCCCAGACTTTACAGAGCAGTAGCTGAGATGGCAGAAGCTGCAAAGCCAGCCCACAGTAATGCCTGCCCTCAGGCTACCTTTCTCCATCACCCCACTGAGTAATCAGCTCTTTAGGGTCACTGGGTGAATTGCCTTAAAGGGAATTGCTTTGGCAGTTCAGGTGTCAGTAGAAACACGAGGGTAAAGGGTCACCTGACACCCGGCAGGTCACCTCAGCACCTCTGTCCTGCCTGTCACCAGTAGGTCTGATAGCTGCCAATGCCACAGAGTGGAACCAAACTGGCAGTGCTAATTCCTCTGATGCCTCAGGTTTTAGCTTTTATATTTTTCAGATTCTGTACGGCTTTAGTGTGTAGTTCTGTACTTCTGAGCTTCATATTAGGGGACAGTAAACCCTCTTCACAAAGTAGGTCAACAAAACCATTCCTTGTCTAGCTGGGGACCAAAGACAAACGATCCAAATTTCAGGCCCAAGAGCATAAACAACAGTGGACTGAAGAGACAAAAACAAAAAGGGTGGGACTTCATAAGCTAAAGCTGTAATTGGACAATTAGCTGCAGGATGCTAATAGACCAGAACTTATAAAAGTGTGAGACCCCGTGACCTGTCATCCATTTTGCGACCATTTTGGGTTCATCTTGAGTGTAGCCCTGGCTGGGCTCTTGTACTGCCCAAGGTGTATCCACTGAGGCGGTTTAATAAATACCTACTTTATTTTTTAGCTCTGTCTAGCCTCTGTTCTAGGTCAGCCTTCGCAAGGCATCATCTCCATCAGACGTACAGCCCTTGCATTTCCCTCCTGCCTGCCTCAAGGCAAGAGTGCCCAGCCTGGCGCAGCACTTGGGAGAATGGTTTTGGTTATGGCTGGCATTGAACTGTGCTCCCCGCTCCATCTGCTTCCCGTGCCCAGGAGCAGTGCCACATCCCCTGTGCCTTGCACTGAGCAACCTGCTAAACCACCTCACTAAGTACCAGCCACCAAACCCTGAGGTGTGCACTGAGCAGCCTGCTACTGAGATCCTGTGCTGGCAGTTTGCACTAGAGCTGGCCCAGAGGCAAGTCCAGGAGCATCCTTAAGTACAATACCAATGTGTTAACATGCTACAGGAGTCGACAGCCTTATCACACCTAGTGCAGCTGTTACAAAAGATCTAGGGAGGAAACATTTGCCAGATGAAGAACACAGGAAGGACTATAAAGTGGACTTGTCAGATGAATTACAGCACTGGTGGGGGGAACATGCCCTGCTCCTTGGCTTGACCATCAGAATGCTGGGGGGAAGGTGCCCTGCTCCTTGGCTTGACCATCAGAATACTTATCCATCAGTTTTGTTTTGAGGAATCGTCCAGCAATTGTGGCATCTCAAAGAAGTCCTAGAGGATGGTAAAAACTGTGGTTTTTTTCAAGCAGCCAACCTGTCAACACAACAGCAGCTCAAAATGTATGTGAGCTTTCCTATGTACCCTTACTAGCCATTGTTTCCCCAGGCCATGCTATCATGCAATTAATAGGATTGCAAGCTATAACTGAAGGGGCTAACACACCTCTCAGAACTCATCACTTGTGATGCCATGTGAGAAAGAGGGCCTCATCTTGATTTATTTTACAGCCAAAGGGAATTCATGTATCTAATAGCAAGAAAAAAAGGTATCTTCAAAACATGGTTCTATGCAATCAGTAAGAATCAATAACAATAACAATACTGCTATTAGACCCAGTTATCAGAGAACAATGGAATTTTAAATCTGTAAACCAAGCAAAAAATTGCACATTCAGTCACTTCCACTTGATAAAGGAGCCTTTCTCCTACATGACAAAACAGGTAAAGGTGTTTGTGCTTTAAATCATGGATGCTAACTTATCCATGATCTAGTCTAAAACTGTGAATCAATTTGGAGTGCCACTCAGCAGCTGCCTTTTTGTATGTATTAAATACTATCCACAGATTTCCTTTGTAGGCCTGTCCCCAGGGACTGAAATCCTGGTGTACTCAACTCATAAATAAAGCTAGTGAGACATGAGCAAGAAAAAACATAGCATACTTCTGGGCATCACTCCAGGAAAATAAATATGCAAGATGGCACACCACCCTACACAAAGCTGGCAAAGGTAAAATAACATTTGGGTTCGATCATTATGGAAAAGAAAATAATTCTGCGTTCATATGTACACGCTGATCTTCCACTGAAACAAAAGGGCAAAGGTAAGCCTGGAGTTTGACTCACAAGAAAACAAACCTCCAGGAAACAGTTGTGGTTTAATTTAATCAAATTGAGGGAATCAAGTCTGAATCTGATCCCCAGCTTTCAGAAGGCCCTTGAATTCTCTAGGAATGACCAACACCCTTATTTCCTATCTCTGTGGTTCATGGCTCTTCTTACGGCATATGCTTGCTATTAAATTCTAGGTATACCTTTCCCTCAACAGCTACAATGCATGACTTTATACATTAGTATTAAAACATGGTAAAGAACAAAAGAGGAGGAATTGTCCTGCTTTCCTAAATGGGTTTGGATGAACACGCCCTCCTGTTTCTATCAGTGCTTCACTCTTTTCTTGAACAGGATATTACATTTACCAGCATTGACTCTTTCCTCAGAGTTTATTATTTTGCTCCCCTTCTGCTCTTCTCTCATTTTCAGTCTTTTCTACGTTTTTTGGGGTTTTGGTTTGTTTGGTTTTTTTTTTTTTTTTTTTTTATATAGTCTCCTGAATCCTTATTTTCCTATTATTAGGCTTTGCACTGTCTAATCCCCAGGTTAGTTTACTGTTGTTATTTATGAGATACTGAAAAGTTTAAGCCAATCTATATAACGGATGACAACAACAGGATTGCACAGAAATACTCATTATTTAAGGGATGAATTGGCAGAAGACACATCCTGCAACTATGCAGATTGCAGACAGATGTCTACCTGTGTTTTTTGGCTGTGATTTGGAAATGTACAGAATTCTTTGAAAGCAAATGTGATGTGCTCTTGGCAATTTTAATTTCATTACGGATTGGTCCATAATTTTGCTTTTAGGGATGATGGCTTACTGTTGTCTTGTAACTGTTTGCCTGGTGATGTTTGCTGGCAATTTTGCTTGTGTTCTTAAATTTTATACATGGCAGTAGAACTGCACACTTGCTGTGCAGACAAAGGTTTAGAACAAGCTATTTATTGATGCCACATTCCATTAATAAGTTTTAAAATTTGGAGTTTAAGGAAAATATCTTAAAAGTAGTGACTCACACTATTTTAAATATTGTTTGCTCGGGTACTTTTACTGTTGCTTTGTGTGTGCATTTTAAAATTATTTTATCCTTTGTATGATTGAACATGCTTATGCTATCTGGTATTGCTACTTGCGTTGCACAAAGAACCTGCAGGAAAGCTTTTCATTCCTGTGATTGAATGACTGCTAAAATAGACTGCTAAAATAGGGTTAAATGAGAGGTATATATGCATATCTTCTGGAGTTGCACATTTGTTTATGGGACTGCAAGGGCTGACATAGTTGATATAGCACATGTAAGCCTTGAGGCACCTGGAGATTTTACTTTGGACAACAGAACACTCAGCGTGCCTTTGTGTGTGACAATCCCAAGGGTGCAGGAGTACAACAAAAGGAGAAAGGAGGCAGTGTGGGATATGTGCACAGCTAGCACTCATCATTACTGGTAGGTAACTCATGCTCTGTTTCCCTCCTAGCAGTTATCTGCATGTAGCATATATCCATATTTTCAGCACAGTGTACTCAATAACAACCATTAGTTCCTTCCCTGGCAGACTCAGATTCTTGAGGGGTTGCAAGAGGAGCAACACTTTATGTTGCAACCCATCAAGAGTTGTTAATATATGTAACATCTGTTGAATTGGGAAGACAGAGCTTCAGGATGATGCTCTGTAGATGTCTAAGATAAATAATTTTCTTGCTGAAATTGTCAGCACAGATGCTGCTCTGACAGAGTATGATCTAACGCTTTACCTGGAATTGCTATAACAATCTTCAAACAGACGTGCAGTCTGCAATAACTAGGTAGGAAAAGTCAAGTGAATATCTTAAAATACTTCACTTTTTGTAGTTAACAGGGCACTTGTTACATCCCAAGTGTAAAGAGATGACTGACTCAAATAACATGGTTTGACAGAGGAATACAGAAAGATGAATTCTCTGGTTCAGGTGGAGCTCCATAACCATCATTGACAGAAATTGAAGGATTCCATTAAGTGCTCTGTATCCAGAGCAAAGAGCACAGAAGAGGGATCAATTTGATTTTTCCATCTCTCTTGTCATTGAAGTGATGGCCAAAACTCATTAAGGGCATAAAATTTTTGTCAAGGATAGGGACTTCTGTGAGCTGATGGTTGCAGACACAGGTCCCAGTGTGAAGCAGGAGAACTGCCTTAGATGTACACTTACTTCAAGAACCTTCAAGAATTCAGTGAGGTGGGCAAAGACACTGAATATAGACTGCTGCAAGTTCAACTTCTTTCAGACTTTCAGGACTGGCCACTGCTCCAAAGCCAGAAGATGGTTTAAAACATCATGTAGCAATTCCTGAAATGTACTCAAGATACTTCACAGGTCTAGGAGGAAAGTCTCATTTTCTTTATCAATTAGAATTGCCTCAATGAGATCTTACCATTGTGCAAGAATGAGTGAAAAGCAGCACTTCCTATTCTTAACAGCTATCCAGCATGAAGGCTAAGAGAGGAAACAACTTGAAATACAGATACCAAACCACTCCTTTTTTGGTGGCTCCAAATGCTGGAAGTCCATTAGTTCTACAGTTACTCTTCTCAGGATATTGGGAAAGCAGGACTCTTTTGGCAAGTAGTGATTAAAAAGGTTAATTTTTCTGAGTCTTACTTGATTTTGCCAAGTAATCTGCCAATTAGAAGGACTGACAGGAAAGAATAAAAGGAAACAGCTATCCCTGGAACATGGAAATCATTGCCTTATTGGCCCGTGCTTGAAGATGTCCATTCAGGGCAACTCTATTCTGAGCAGATGCCTTCAACTGTTTTTGATTTCCTGTCTGTTTGGAGGAGGAGTAAATGCTGAAATCTTTCAAGCAGATACTCTGCAGACTAAGCACAATGCAAAAAAAAGATTTTATGCAAATACGGTAATTTAATTTCTTCCTGGCACAGAGAGTAATGTCACATTCTCACACTATTGACATGAAGCCATATAAGATTGCCAACAATCATGATGACCTTTCTGGTTCAGATATTTGTCCACTGAAAACTGGTTTAAGGGTCTGACTTAACTGTAAATAGTCCATCCAAAAACTATCAGATGACAAAAACTTTTTGTCATGACTTGTATGGTGTCAAGACCTAACCTACATCCTCTAAGTTACCCATTTCCTACAAGGAATTATAACAGAATAGCAACCACCTATTCTGCACTGAAATATTTACCTACTTTCTAGTGTTTCAGCAAGCACAATTTCCCTGAACTGACAGAATTTTTACAGTAAAAAGAGAGGTAAGGGTTCTGTGGTTTGGGGAAGTCAAAGGGAAATTCACTGCCTGGTTCAAAAGCAAATATCCACGTGACCATGTCTAAATTGATGGGTTTCTGCAGCTCGCTGCCTTCAACAAGAAAATTTTTAAAAAAGGAGAAGGACACATTGATTTGTATGTGTGAATTCTCCAGCTAATCTTCCCACTTGACTTATAAGAAACAGAGTGATGCATTTGGGGTTTGTTATTTTAATCCCCACTGTTTAAAAGCCCCCCTCTGAGGATAAATGAGACCACCACAGCTGTGTGACACTGTAATTGAACCAAAAGTCCTTTGGACCACGAGCAAACATGGTATATAATCCACAGCCCCTCCTCCCCAAGCCCTATCCACTCCAGATGTCTTATGGCACAAGGACCACCAGCAGACTGTTCCTGACAATTAGGATGCTCCTGTACTAACCCACCTAACTCACTCAGGTGCCCAGATGCCAAGGTGCTCTAAGGAAAGAGCAGCATGCCCATTTCTGAGGTCAGTCCTGTATCCTTGCAGTACAAAATGTGGTTAAGCGTTATTTTCAAAAAGATTTCAGGTCTGCTTTCATTGGAGCATAAATCTAGGTCTTAAGTGATTATGCAAATGAAGTAATTATGTAAATCTGTAGGACTTATGACAACTGGAATTAAGACTGAGGATATAAATGTGGACCTTGCTATCTTGCATTTGGTGAGGGAGTTTTTATTTTTCTGAACATTGTAATATGAAAACCTTAATTCTAACACAAATCTTTACTAACAAATCAGGTTGATGGGCAGAATGATAAAGGTTAAGCATAATTTGTTATTTACACTTTTCAAAACCATACACAGATCCCCATGTTCTGAGTGCTAAACTCTTGTGACCTATACATATGTTGTTTATTTTATTAGACTACATGTGAATGAAGTGAACAGCTGTGACCTCCCCTTGTACTTCGAAAGGTCTCTGACAAAAAACAAACAAATCCTCTTTAAGAAAAAAAAATTAATTTGGAGCCATTCATTCTGCTTATATAAGGACTTCTGAATGTAATAAAAATATGGAATAATTTCATAATTAATAGTGAAGAGGCAGGTAAGGGTGAATCCCACACCTATTCATATGTAGTTTTGGAGTTTTCTCTTAACATCTCAGTTATAATGCATTGTTCACCACCACTGTTTTCTAACACAGAACCAGACTCATTGTAAATGGATATGACGTTCATATAAGTCTCTATGTGGGCTGCAACTGAGTTCAAGCAATGCCATTCCCTCTTTGTGCAACTTTCTGTTGCCTAAAATATGTTATTAAAAAGATCTCCCTCTTTCCATACATAATTTAAACAATTCTTTGCTGGATTGGGTGTGACTTTTTAAGTGTAATGAATAAACTGATACTACCATTTATTTTTAATAAAGCCACTAAAATTACTGTGTCTGCTCTGCAGGCTTATATTGCTTTTATTACACCAAATTATTTATTTCAAATAGCTAACAGTACACAAAAACTAGGTGTGTGTAACCCATTGTTAATGGTTTACATTAACATAACCTTATGCAGTCTTATAAAGATTTAGTTTATGTCAAAAAATGAGACAATTGATCAGTGTAAGTTTTGAATGTGACTAAAACACGATACACATATTTCACTGTAAAGCACGTACAGCAATTATCACCCAATATCCCTTCTCTATGCCTCCTGGACTGCACACACTCCTTTTTCCCCCCAGAAAATACAGCTCTTCAAATATAAGCATGCATAATGAGAATACAACAACAAAACAAGAAAAAAGGCCCCTGAACTCAGCTGGAAAATGAGGCTGCTGCCTCCTCAGCTACAAGATGGTGTTGATCAGCTTGGTTTTCTGCTAGACAGCTGCTCACAGCTTCTGCTAAGCTGTGCCGTCAGTATGGGATGCAAAGAGAGGAGAACGGGGTGCTGGGATAGGAGCCTGGAAAAGGGAATGTTGTAGCTCATGTTATGGTGCGGAGGGAACTGAAGAAGGAAAATGCAACCAAGCAATGCTTTGTGACTCACTGACACCATGTATTTTATTTGCCATGTTCTTGGCCTGTACAAGTTTGATGATCTCTGTCCTTGGTCTTCTTCCACTAACTCCCACTGCTATGTGAGCTTTTGCATGTGTCAAATGACCCAGATGTTTCTCCTCCACTCACTGTCTCCCATTTTGACTGAGCAACTCCTGGCATTAACAGGCAAAAAAATACATGAACAGGGTGTATTTTCAGTAACAAATTCTGCAGCTAATTGAAAACTAAAAATTAATTTAAATATTTTTAAACATTTAGTCAGTAGATGAGTGATTTGCTGTCTTCGACTTTTTAAAATTTTCATATGTAATCATATTTAGAATAATTGAAATTCTATGATGAATTACCAGAGTCTGTTACAGATTCTCTGCCTTTTAAGACTGAAGTAACAGAAAATTTGTTCACACTTGCCATATCACTGCCTGGAGAGATGCAGGAACACACAAAGAAAGCAAGCAGAACATAGCTGTAGCTGGCTAGGCTCATTTAATCCAAATGTTTAATAACCAAATGTTCCTAACAATAAATAAGAAACAGCAATCTATTCTGTGTCAAAGGATATATTTGAACTCCCTGGGCAAGTCTGGCTTAAGCTTATGAGGTATGTGTTAGTGGAAAGGAAATACACAAATAAAAGATTAATATGTTCTGAACTACTTTACCAACAAAGAGGAGGAGAGGATACAGGCATGAGTTACACAGTTCTGTACTTTGTTCTTGAAACAAGCAGAATAACTTCCCTCAAAGCACACAGTGTGAACTGCACAGGCTCTGACAAGAGCCCAGGCCTGGCCAGGTACCCAAATCAGCTCACTGTGCCCAGCTGGAGTCACGTCATGTCGGTGGACACGTTAGCTTAAGGCACAAAGCAGTGATAAGAACATATTTACCCAGCTAAGAGGAAAAGTGCAGTAAATCTCTCTGTGTCATTTTCCACCATGTTCCTCAAACAGTTACATAAACCCAACCCACATTTCTCTCTTACTACATCACAGATATAATCCTCTCTCTAATAAAATAATAATAGCAAAAGATCTACATTTGAAAAAAACATATTAAATAATTTGCAGGCATGATTAACAGTTCTGCTGTTCTGCTGAATGGTAAAAACAGTTCTGCTGAATGGTAAAAATCTGGTTATAGCAGCTAGGGTATGGTGGTTTTTAGGGGCAGGATAAAGTTTATTTGATTCTCTGTAACTGTGTGTCCTCAGCTGAACCTACCAACCCTTTGCTGTGTGAGGATTATAACTCACGCAGTTGGATCAGCCTCTGTTTCTATTTTTAGTGCAGATCTTGCTCCTTATTTAGTCCTGATTGCATAGCCAGAACTGCATTCTCAGCAGCTCAGTGAAAAGCCTGCCTGTTCCATTTTATAACTTTTCCCGACAAAAAGATGGGAAGCCTGTAGCTTTCCAAACAGTCTTATTTTAGGAGCTTGCAACACGATACAGTCCAAAAACCCAAGGGCCACATGAATCCCTGCTGAAATACTATAGACTTTCCTGAAGTTTTACACAGCAAGAATTTGGCTGCTTCTAAGTTAACTGGGATATTAAAAAAAAAAAAAAAAAAAAAAAAAAAAATCCCAAACCAAAACAAACAAAAAAACCCCAACCAAAATATCCCAACAAACCCAAATAACCAAAACCAAACAAACCCCCAAATTCCCCAAAAACCTTCTTTACCCTAAATACTTAAAATATATCTATTGAAATACTAATAGACATCTGGATCAAATTCTTCAAAAAGCATTTTATCCTCCTTATTTTCATAGTTTATAAATCCAATTCAGGAAGACAACTACTAGCCAAAAAAGAAATAAACAAGGAAAAATGGAAAATGTTGGTTTTAAAGAATCTCTTAGCAGGGATGACCACACAGAAATAATTTTCTGCCACTCAATTAAAACCATAAGAACATTCCTGGTTTTGAACAAAGTTTCCCCACTACAGCAATGAATTTCTGCAATTCTGTCAGCATCACCTAAAATGCTTCACCTTCACTTCTAGGATTTGCTTCTGGAATATCTCCTCAGTCATTTATACTTCATAAGCTATAGTTCCATTCGTTGCACGCAAGTGCATAACTAAAACCCAAGATTGAGATTATCAAGACCACAGTGAGGCTATAAACACAGAAAATGCAAAAAATCCAAACGGACAATACATGTAAAATATATTTTTATCCACATGTACTGAAATACAATGTCAATAATGAGTCTTATTTTCATGTGAGAAGACACTGCATCTTCCCATACACTGAAATTACATATAACTCCAAACAGGTCCTTCATTCCTAACACAAGATACTTATAGCCTTGCATGCACAGACCTCTTGAATGTAATCCTGAATCCTTTCTCTCCAAACCTGCCATAAATTGCTAAGGAATCGTTGTGCTGGTCAGGCAGCAGTCACTGAATTCAGCCTGTTTTATTGTACATGTAAGGATATCCAGCACTCCTCCTGTAGTGGGGAGATTGACTGCAGACAGAAATCTCCCTCAGCTGCCCCTGTACTCATGCTGTTGACTAGTCCTTTCATGCCACACTGAGAACACAAAGGCAGATTTAAAAGAAAATTAACTGGTGGAGTAAAGAATTAAAATCAATGAAGAGAAGGAGGGACCGATATATTCTCATTGTAAATTTAATTACCCCTTAGTCAAAAAATGGACAAATTACAAAGCCAATACAAAACAGAAGGGCCATAAAAATTATGCATTCAGCAGGTCTGCGTTTGCATATTCTGTGTTCCCCAAATATCTTAATGATTCCGTGAAAATGGAGAATATTCCAAATACATGAAGTCAAGTTCCATATCTTGATTTAAATGATAGGCTTGGAATGCCACAAGGAGTACTCTAGATCACTGTCTGGAAGGCAGAGGGTTAGAAATGGAAAGAACTGCAAGTCATTAACTGAAAAGACCCAAGTACTTGAAAGCCTGTTCATTCTAGCAACTCTCAGAAATATTGCACCCTTGTACCCAGAGTGGGGATTACTGAAATTTGGGTATTTGGGATGTGGAATGTCTTGGCTGAGCTTCTCAGTGCTACACATAAAGTTGAAAATCTGGCAAATTTGGACAAATATAATTTTAAAATACTGACACCAAGGCACCAATGTGCAAATTGAGGTGATGAAATCACAATTTTTGTGCCTTCAAATTAGGAACAAAAATTTTAGCATGACTATTCTGAGAAAAAAGTATTTAGGCACAGAGTTTTAGTCTCAAAAAGCCACTCAGATTTTTTTTCAAGATTATACTGAGAGACTGAACTGCACCTGAAATCCTTCAGAAACTAAAAACCTAACAAAGCCAGAGACTAAGATAACTTCCTTTAAGCCCTTTTAAAGGGCTGTGCATGACAGAGGAGCCCAAGAAGCTGACACTGAGTTGCAAGCGTCCAGGACACAGTTTGAAAGTCTGTACACCTTTATATTCCAGGAGTGTGTGGAAAAGTTTTTCACAGGGAGACCTTCTATGGAATTATGACAAGATTTTCTCTAGCAAGCCTCTGGCATGGATTTTCTTATGAAATACCACAGCATAGTGCAAAAAGTATCAAATTACTCACAACTATTCTGGACATATTTTTTCATACAAAACGTGACTGCTGAATCCATTTGGAAGAAAACCTGATCTAAGTGTATATAGCTTTGTTTGTAATTCAACACTATAAAGAGTACCCTAACAAATTATGAGTATTTTGCAACTGATGTAGTAACTATTTCTGTATTTTCAATTACGAGTGACCATTTCTCTGTTTCGAATTAGGAAATCTGCATAACATTAAAATAAATTACTCAAGTGCCATTTTAAAGCAAAATTAAGTAGGTCACTTTGAAGTCAGCTTTGATGGGTAGTTTTGTTGTTGGTTTTGGTTTTCTTTTTCAAATGAGAGCATGAGTCTGTTCCCTCAGCAGCACTTAATCACTAGTAACTTTTATGAAGAGCAAACAAAAGGCCTCTTCTATTTATCCATTATGTCCCTAAGAGGTGAGAACAGCTAGATGCAAATGAAAATCATTAAAGCATTCTGCACTACCATTAACTGTCTGAATATGTGTCTATGCAAATGCAGCACTTTACCCAGTGAAACTGCAGCCTCATGACCTATTGCATTGAAAATCTATGCCTTATGACTCTCTTAACAGCTGAAATGCTTTCTATGACGTGTCTTTGTGTAAGTGTTTGGTTTGGACAGGTACAGTAATGGAGTGCAAGCCATTTCACAGAAACATATTCAGTTTCAGATACCCCTTCACCCTGTCTGGGGAAGGGATAACATCAGAGATACGCAATTTGCAACAGTGCTACGGTACAAATAAGCCAAAATGTGATTGCCCACATCCAATCCTGCATGCATTTACACCCATAACTTCACTCAAATGCGTAGTTCCATTTAAGACACAATGAACATATAATAATGCAAAACTGTGACTGGTTTGTAGGATTACAGGCCTAATTAGATATTAAACCTACTGACTTAATTCTTTAGAATTTTGTCCTTTGTGCAGCCAACCCAAATGGTGTGCAGAACCTGGCTATTCCCACTCGGTGCCACGGTGCCCGCCTGACGAGATGGATGAACGTATGGAACTTAGAGAGTTTAGTCCTCCAACAGAAATACCTGCTGACAGTAATGCCCCACAACTCCTGTCTTCTTAAAAGCTTGAACCAGAGACATAGTTACAGTGGCCTAGACAACAGATTACAGGACATTTATTGTTGTTCAGTCTGTTTCTCTCCTTGGCAAAATTTACGTCAGTCTTCAGGCACAAATTTGCACCCGCTGCATAAGCTTTTCTAGAACTAAGTCTTTGGCAGAGGCTATCTCCCCCTCCTTTGGGACACAGACCTTAGTTGCATGCTTTCATGTAGCAGCAGAGTGGTTAGGACAGTGCATTATTCCACAGCAGCTGAAGAGGCCACAGCAGACTGGATTCTAGGCTTTCCATTTGAAGGACACCAAGCCAACCTCTCCTGTCTCAGTCCTGGCACACTCTGAGGAGAATGCTTCAATCAGCAGGTAGTTGCATGTGAAGCATCTCTTACCTCCAGTTTGGGATTTTGCCAATCACTGCTGATGACTGGAAGACTTAGAGGACAAAAAGAATAAGGAAATTTTAATTTCCTAGGCCTGCTGATGTTTTTTTCATTGGACAATAATTAGATACCTTACATACACAGTACTGAGTGCAGGGACAAAGGACCTTTAGGCAGGGGCCCTTATTACTTATTTATTTGGATGTTATGAAAATGCATTTCAAGGCCTGGCTGGATGGGTCTTTGAGCATGCTGGTCTAGTGGAAGGTGTCCCTGCCCTTGGCTGAGAGCTTGGAAGTAGATGATGTTTGCAGTCCCTTCCAAGCCAAACCATTCTGTGGTTCTATTTGAAGCACATGGAAAAGAAATCAATCAATGAAACTGAATAACCCTAAAGGTCTTTTTCTGAATTTGGCAAATTGGCACATTTTAAAAATCTGATTTAGTAAAATGGTCCCAAGGAACAAACCTGAATACCAGCCTGCTTGTCACCTGGCCAGCATGCTGGGGGGAAGTTTAGGACTATAAGAGCAAGAGCCATCCAAAGCAGCATTCCCACAGTGGTCAGGGACAGCCATGGAAGGCAGGGTGATGCAGTGGTTTCAGCAGCCCTTTTTCTCTTCTCACTATAGCTGCAATATATGGTAAGTAACATTAAAAAGGATCCAAAGGAGGAAATTGTGAATTCTACTCTAATGCTACAGTTCATACCAAATAATTTGGTATTTTTAAGCCTTGGAAGTAGCAGTGTTATAATTTTATAAATTATTAAATTAAAATAAGATTTAAAAGTTTTGGGTTCTTAGGAACGTATATATTATGCTAACAAGAATACAGTATGTACTGAAAAGTTGTGCCTATAACAGGCTCATTCACCTCACCTTCTGTCAGAACACAAGAAATGAAGCTGTTTATGTTTCCAGGTAACACACTTTATGCCATTGACAACGACTGCTGTATATTCTCTTTATCTGAGTGAAAGTTACTTCTAAACAGAACTAATAAATTTAAAAAATGCTAATACTTTCAAATTGTGATAAAAGATTAAAGCTACTCAGGATAAGCTAGAAAAACATAGATGCTGTAGATTCCTTTGGTTAAAATAAGTAATTTCTGAAGTACTTTAAAAAAAAAAAGCAATTCTGTGCCAGTAAGAAAAAGAAGAAATTAGGGAACTGACTAGTAACCTTGGCTGGAGCAAGAGAGGGGAAACTCAGATTAGTGGTATCGAAAGCTTGATTACAAAAAATAATGGCAGCTAAAACATGTGGCCTTTAAACATGGGGTTTTTTTCCTCCAACAGCAACTAAGAAAAGGTGGACATTTTACATAAGAAATCCAATTTCCTCTTCAAACAAATAGATTAAAAAAAACCCAAAAACTTAGAATGCTTTTAAAAGCTTATTCATTACAGCACAAAAATAGTCTGATTGTTAATGTGTACCTAAAGATCTACCCAGAATAGCCACCATAGCTGCTATCTTTAGATAATGATCAAGAAAAAAAAAATCAGGGTGGGGAGAAAACGTATTGTTTAAAGACATACCCATTTTCCTCAAAGCACAAGAGACCTTGGCACTGACAATTCTTGTTTCAAATGTCCAGCCCTAATGCCTTATTTCAGACTGTTGCTACAGCTTTGCAGACATGCCCACAACTACACTTGATTTACTGACTGATTATCTTCTGTTTCCTTTTAAAGGTAAAGAATGTGTCTAAAGCTGAGCTAGAGAATGTGATCACTTCTTAGAAGGTTCTCTTCCCTCTCTGAACAATGTGAGACTCTTTCAAACTTATTTTTACAGCATCATCACTTCCTATTTCCCTCTGTGCATTAGTAATTTCACTCACCTTTTTCTTTTGTTTGTTTTTGTTTTTTCAAAAAACCACTGTCCTAATGCAAACACATCAGTTAATTATTAGAGATTAAAAATTAAACAGGTCAAAAGCCTCAGTCCTGTTCTCAGAAAAACAGGACAAAATACTGTCTCCACAAAATAGCTTACAAAGTAGCACAGGGAAAGGAAGGTGGAGGTGGAGTGTGTGAAGAGGCTGGAATATGGAATAGTACTTGACACTTCACAGATTTTGGGAGCAGTGTTGTTTCATCTTATTAGCCAAGTCATCAAATTTCCTGCTTTTGGACAAAAACAAGTGTCACTGATTTTCTAAGTAAAACAGCTGCAAGATGATTCAAGACACAGCAGGAAACACGCACCATATTGTAACAGAATCCAGTCCCAGTCACTTAACTGCACACAGGGAGAACATGGCCCATTTCTGTACATGACTACATGTTTATAAACAGCAGACATGATTTTCCTCCCCCATATGCAGAAACAGAATCACAGTGTCTTGCCTTTCAACCTGTCCTAACCTCAGTTAGCACATGGCATTAGATTAGCAGATTTACTCTATAAAACCCATTTTGCATCTCCAGTGGTACCTCCCTCATACTTTGAGACATAAAACAATCAATACATTGGTATGAAATTAATTTTATTTACAAAATTCAAATTGTCGAGGTAGATCTGTGTGCTGATGGGGTCTGCAGACTGTCATAGTAATAATAATAATAGTCAATATCATCCCTTCAGTGTGAATACTGAGGAAAAAAGAACACTAGCAAAAAGCATTCAGTAAATGAACACTTTTGAAACTAGGCTTCAGTAGCTACAAAATTAGTTTTTTAAACATCTAAATAAGAGCCTTACCTCTGAAATTGCATTAAACTTAATTTCAGATGAAGAAAACCTGAAAATATTAGCCTTAAAGGATAGCAGAACACTAGGCAATATTTACCTTACAATAAAACAAACATCTCCACTTCCCCCAAAAGCCAGAACAAAATACAGGGTCCAAAGGAACTCTTTAGATGGTACATAACTCAATTTTTGGAACGCATATGGTACTCCAATGAAACCTCAAAAATCTCTTAGGATGTGCTGCATAGGTTACAATGCAGAATGGGAGGTCCAAAGGACTGTGTAAAAATTCTGTAGCTTAAAGTAAACAGTGACTATTACAGGGCTCAAGATAAAACTGGAATATAAGAAGTAATTTATCTATACGTGTGGTGCCACAGGAACCATTGTGAGGCCTTGTTTTATGTGACAGCCTCATTAATCCCCAAGAGGCTACAACGTGGACAACTTTGAGAACACTGAGATACTTCAACATAAATTAGAGAGGCTAAAATGCAGCCAGAAAACTGTAAAATTAAATTGAATACAAGAAAAAGCAAGCTACTGCTATGGAAAAGACTGAGAAAAATATTCTGGAACAGATTCTGGAATATATTCAGTGGGATGGCAATACCCCAGAAGCATCAGATTTGTAAAGGATCTAAGGATAACAAGCAAAATAGATTTGTAAGAGTACCAACAAAGAGACTAATTTAGATTTGGGATGCATACTTGGAAGCAGAGTATCCTGGAGCAGGAAGGTAATGGTTTGTCTAAACACGCCTGTAGGCAGACTGTGCAACACTTCATTTGTGGACAGCCAGCAGAGTCCTTCAAACCTCATGGTGGACCAAACATCAATAATCCCAAGTAATTAATTCTGCCCTACAAATGGAGGTCACACTGGACATAAAATATAAATGCTTCATCCACACTTTTTACAACCACGTCTGGAAATCACAAATGTGTTCTAGGCATATTACAAGAAAAATCTATGGAAATTGGATGAAATTCACATAAAAATAACAGAAATTCTTTGGGAGCTGGAAAGAATCAAAAGGAAATGTTACAAGCCTAAACAAGTGTTACTTTACTTAGTGAAAGCTAAGCAAGTAAAAAGTTAAAAATGCTTTTTTCTTAACATTCAGTTTGATCGGGAAAATTATTTCAAAGGAACAAACCCCAGGAAGGAAAAATACTTATTTGAGGTGACAAAAGGTTATATATACATACTTATTTAGCAACTCAGAGAAAGCATATACTGAGTTCTAAACTAGAGGTAATTGTTCTAATAGAAAAAAATACAGCAGGCATCTGAAACCTCAGTATAATGTATACATTTGCATATGACAGAGACCACAGAGATGGACAAAATATTTAATGGAGCTCTGCCATCTCTAAGCTAATCTTAAAACATTTTAAGTTTACTCTTATAGCAACACTCCTCTTTCCTTTTGAATAACAGATGGCTGTTTGTGATCTACATATTGCGCTGGGGCTTCTTTCACTTTGCCTGATGCATGAATGAGGAATGCCTCCCGTAAGTCAGACTACAAAAACAGAGCTTCTAAAATTAAATGGCTTTCACTCCTTACCATCCAGCCCCATTTCTGTGATTCATTCAAGAAACCCGTTTCCCATTTTAAAACAACAAAAATTCAAATAATAAACACATACTTATGTGTATTTGACTACACAAGTTATAGAAGAATGACAGAGCTTTTGGCAGTTACAGTACTTGAAAATTTTCCATTATGACATCCTTCTAATTACTTATTATTTGAACCATTTGGGCTAACTGTCTTCACACCAGACATATTTCTCAATGGAGACTTTTAACTAAATGCTTCAGCTGTTCATCAGAACTAGAATATGAAAAATTATGTTTCATTTTCCTGTTTAAAAGCAATTCTTACAAGCATCTACCTGAGCTGCATTGTGCAGGATAGAAATTCCAGAGTATGGAGGGATTGGCAGCTCTCTTGTAAAAATAAACCTATTACTTTGATTTTTTAAAAAAAAGCTATTCAAATACTCAACCAATTTTCTTTGTATACTCCACTACTTGCTAGTAAATCTGTTGAACATACCATTTCTCAAAATAGTATTAATGCTCAAATGTTATATGTCATTACACACTGTTTTCTCTTTTGAGTCCATTCCCAACTTTAACAGTCATTAGTACAAAGCAACAGACAGAAGGTTTTTAAATAACGCAATGCCAACAACTCTAGCACTATTCCTCAATTATCGAAAACTTAATCATTCATCTTAATCAAATTTCATCTATGAAATTCTCACTGTCATATAAGCAATCTCTGAATGTCACTTACTTCTATACTGTTAACTGCTTCCCAACAATGTGTGTTCTTGTTATACTAAACTGAATTCCTTATGCAATCATATTATTTCACTCTTGACAATAGGTCATTTTCCAAGCATGGAAGGGAACCTCAATCACTTCTTGACATGTAGAATTCTGTCAGCAAACCTCATCTTTACAATTAAATGTTTACTGACACTCTTCTTACATGAGGCATGTGCTGCTTTTCAATTAAGTACACTTTCTCAATTTTTTCAAAAAGTGGCATAGCTCTACATTGTTACACATGTAATTCTTTATTAATTTTTACATTTCAATTTATAAAATTTTCTTGAATACTTATGCATTTTCCTGTAGGCACATTCGGTGGCAGATTTTTCTGATACAGGGCAACAGCGAGACCTGAAAATATTAGGAAAAAAATCATTATTAAAAAAAAAAACAAACAAAGAAAAGGATAATTTTCAATGAAAACTGTTTGAAACACAAGTTGCTGAATGCAAATACAACCCAGGAAAGAAAAATGGTCAGAGGTAGTTTGCGTTTTATATAAAGATTATGTATGCACGTTTGTACATACAATTTACAGATAGGAACATATACATAAGGACATTACGCATGTTGTAGAAGGGTTGCCTTTTACACTGCTGTCCAGATTTTCTAAAACAGAAAGCTGTACCATCTTCATGGTATACAATGTGTTTTGTACAATGATGATGAGAACTCATTTATCCTAATGGCTAAATTGTCAGCATTGGTTAGAGGAATCCATTATTGAAATGTTCAGGGATCTACATGGAGTCCTTCTAGAATTTTGATAATCAGGTGCAGTCATGTGTAATAACCAGCAAATATCATATAACCTCTTCCATAATCTTGTCAATCTCCATATTAAAATTTACTGAAATGCTCTGCCCTGCTGCTTTCACTGAGAGAAGAAATCCATTCACCCATTGGATAGAAACCTTCTTTCATGGACAGTTCATTTCTAGTTTATGTCGAATCATTCTACATTGAGAGTGTTCTTTGTCTTAAATATTTTTTCTTCTTTCTTAACTCTAGAGTTCTAGATCTTATTTGATATGCAGTTCTCCTTCAAATTTAAAGTTATTACCAACTTTTATTTATATGCTAACTAAGATTGCCCTAAAGACATTAAATGGGCAGACTCCACCTGCAGCCAGCTTCCAATTTTATAGTCCTTCTCTCAAAACAATCCATAGAACTTCTCATCAGCAATTCTTTACATTATGCATCTTCCTTCTTTTCTCATATGACACTATACTGAATCTTTATATGAAGCACAGATTAAATGTGATTATGGTGGTGCTTGGATGACAGCTGGACTAGCTGATCTTGAAGGTCTCTTTCAGCCTTGATGATTTTGTGAAATGGACTTAATTTTGTCAAAAATACACCTTTACCCCAACAAAATCTAATGTTACTACACCAAAGATATATCTCTTTTTTTTTTTACTTCTATGCCTTTGCATACCCTATATTATCATTTGTTTCCTATGTGCCATACAATGCCCATGGGCTCTCCTTCAAGCACATTTGTGACTTTCCAATCACGTGGCAGTGTTCTTGCCCTGACAGGTTTATTAAGAGTCTTTGCTAAAAGACTTTTTGATACTTCTAATATTTTCATAATTGAGACCTAGTTTCATTTTCCCATCAGGTTTCTAGTGACAAGACACTGATGGCATAATGCCATTGACTACACCTCAGAGCCTACTGCCTAGCCTGTAGCTAGTAACTGAGAATTAAAACAAACAAACAAACAAACACATCTAATTAATTAGGATCTTAAGCATTCTTTCTTTCTGTTACCCCTAGAAATTAACTCAGCAGTCTAAGAGCCACTTTGAGGCAGTTTGGTATGCACAGGTTGCTCAATTCCTTGCTGTTCACATACTGTCTTTAGATTTTTATCTGATAACATCCAGAGAGTAATTATCTTTCAGCTGGTCTGATGCGCATGCATGGTATTGCTTAAAATTCTGGCATTAGTGGGCTTAACTACCTGGGGTATAAGCAAGGCTGGTCAGAAGCCCCATGTGAGGACTTCTTGCACTGAGTGTGTATGGAGCCTTAGAGTCTAACAACACTATGGACTGTCACACATGGCAAAGCAAGGACACATTTGGCAGGCCAGAACTATACAGCACAGCACCACGCATTTCAGTGTGAAGATTTAGATCTTCTTCACTCACTTAGTCAGTGGGGCCACACTGGGAAATAACCTTCCTGTGTAATGCAGACAGTCTGACTGTCTAGGTTGGGATACCAACTGGGTGGACCGTGTATAGCTCTTTATCCACGTGTCCAGGCTTTCTCCCTGCAGAAACTGTTTCTGTCACCTGCAGAAACAGCACCCAAGAATATGAGCCACACTCAGCTCTCATTCTGAAATAAGAGTTTGGATAAATTCCTTGAGTGAGAGAGCACTCCAAGATTCCAGATCACAGACCTCAGAAATATTGATCATCCTTGAAATCAATAGGAACTCAAACATGGCTGACTAAGTGGGTTTTGAAGTTAAGATGTACTGCTGGAAATTCTACCTTTGTGTCATAGTCTAAACTCTTATCACCACATTTTGTTGCACTCTGCTACTATAAATAGTAGCAAAATGTGGATTTTTCTCTTGGCCTCCATCATGTATAGTCACTAGATGATTCTGTTTCTGCTACATTTGCATTTATAATTTTTTGTGAACTGCAGTTATCATTTTGTGCCCAGTTTTTTTTTTTTAAGTAGCTACACAGTAAGCATTAAACAAAAACTGACATGCCTTTTGTTTAAAAACACAGGGCAAAGCTTTATTGATTTTACTCTGTGAAGAAATTCTGACTTAAAAGACAGTAATCAGTTATGCTGATAAGTAATACTATTAATACTCAAATTTTGATTGTACAGCTGTTTAGCTGTGCATGATTAGGACCAGTTATATATTCAAGAGTGATTATTTTCATGCAAATACTTGGCTGGCTAATGGGGAGAACAGCTGCTGCTTAGCAACTGGAGGAACAGAGAAAGGGGGTGACTTGCTTTATAACAGAAAATGGCATGAAACCTTAAGAGAGAGAACATGTAGTATTTGGAGTTACCAGAGAAAATGAATGGTAGTGCTGCCTGACCAGGATATTTCCTTTTACAATTACTGACACCCTAGGACAGGTATTTTCAGGTAATGAAGTGTAAACTACAAGAAAATTTATATATCATACATGCATACACACGTGAGTGAACAACACATAAAACAACTCCTAAAAACAAACACTGACACACAAATTGAAATGTAGGAAATCCAGAAACAGGCTTTGTGTCTACCATCTGTTGAAAGGGTTAAACTGATTTTCAGACTTCAGCAACTTAAAACTACCACAACCCAAGCTTTCTGGAAGAAGTGCTCTCTTTCTTCCTGCTGCTCAGTCTCAGTCCCTGCACTGCCTCCTCCTCGGTGCAAACACAGCCTTTCACACCCCTACATAATGAAGCAGATCAAGGACCTGATGGAGGTTAAAACTAATCCATATTTCTTAGTGGGATTGCTTTTACCTGGCTCAGTTTCCAAGTCAGGTTTCTTGTGCAGCTATTCAAATGCTTGTACTGACATGAGGAGGAGAGCAGGGGACCTCCTGTGACAGTGCTGACTCAGTCTTACCTTGGTGCAACCCTGCACACAAACCTACTGAGTCGACTGCAAGACAAAACTGAAAGCAGAAGTGAGCTGCAGGAAACTACTGGAAACTGAAAAGGCAGCACTCAGAAAGCATGCAAGTTCCACAAAAGTGTCTGTATGGGTTTAATGTACACGTGGATTACACTACTTACATCAAAAAGGAAAGCCACTTTTTTTTTTTTTTCTGAGAGTAACATTCAACATTTTCAGAAATCAAATTAATACTTCATATGAACAAGAAACTGGCTCTAGGTTAGTTATCAATTGTTCTTTCTGATTTCAAAGTGTGGCTCTCCCTCATTTAATAAACAACACTAAAACTGTTGTCATTTTAAATAGAATACGCTGCATGACATGCTTTAGCAAATCCTGCTTTATGCTTCTAAGAAGTTATTTCAGCTTTCTACACTATTCTACTGTGGGCAACTGATTTCTCTTCAGCAGGATTCCCAGATACGAACTTGTGCTACATCTCACACACCACACTCATTTAGGAGAAACCAGAATCCACCAGTGGCTCAAATGTCTTGGTTTATTCACCAACCCAGCTGAGGGGAAGATACAACATCATGTTCTCCTGCCTGTGCAGATGACAACAGAATACAGCAGTGGACTGCTACTCCCCAGCACAGAGCAGGACTGCTGACCTACCTTCAGCTCATGCAGGCACCAGACCACATCTGCCAGTGTTCACAGACATTAAACTGTCAGTGAAATACACACTGGTGGGAAGACACAATGCTCAGCAAGTTAAGATCATGTGAACAGAAAGAAAACAGAGTATGGAATGGAGTAACACAAGAACTGTTACTGTCCACACCAAAGTTGTATGGAAAATTAAGGAAAAGGATTAGTGAGGGAGCAGTACAAAATGTATTCAAATAACAATAGCCAGGGATGCTGTTTGTTAACAAGCCCCACCAGTAAGCTCCTAGTGATTTATTAGCCTTTGTGAAATCTAAGTATTCATAAGAGTATTTTTTGCAGTTCCAAAGGTTTTCCAAATATTAGCTTTGCAACTGTAAACAACTGTCAAAAATTAAAGTTGTAGCTCAGTTATTCTTTAGATACAATGAAAATAGTTTGGATTTCAACCCTATTTCAACCACTTCTGTGACACAAGATTTCTTGATGACTAGGTAGTTAGATTTTCTTTTTCTGTTCACATAAAAATGAGTTTAAGGAGGAAAACAGATGTGAGCTAGAGAAAATAAACAGCTTACAAAGAAAGAGTAGGAAACCAGTTACCCTTGAGTAGACAGGCAAGCTTCCTGTTCATTACAATGAAAAAATGAAGGGTAGCAACTGCCTGACCTGTCTTTTGTTCAAATCTAAACCCGAAACACATGTAACCGAAATGCGAAACATGTGTTCTACATACTGGACGTTTGTCAGGTTTTATAGATTCATACATTTGTCTCGTATCACCCAGTCCTGCACGCACATGTGTCAGCATCACTCCGAGTGCGTGTGAGAGCATTTGGCCTTTTAACCGGCTCGTCTCCCACACCGCCAGCTCTTTGGGCATTTGCTATGTTTTGGGGTTTTTTTACCCCCAGATCCGCAGCTCTCAGACAAAGAGACTGCAACAGGAACCTTAAACCTAAACTCAAGGTTTTCTCAGTGCCTCAACCTAAAGTCAAGCCTGTTTTATGGCTTTCGATAAAAACCTGCACGAGAGCGCTGCAAACCGCAAAGTAAGCTCTCCTAAAGGGCTGAGGAGGAGGAGCAAGGACAGCAGGAGCAGGGGGACGCGGCGGCCGCGGGGCCGAGCCGCCCTCAGGCTCCCGGGGCCGCGACCCC